>NW_026623913.1:248224-297996 GCF_030028575.1 Malurus melanocephalus | reverse complement strand
CAATACTTACTTGACTGTCAAAATCTACCCTGAGTATTTTTGACATACCTGTCATCTTGAAAACAAAGAATCTTTTGAGAAGAAGGGACAGAGCTGGCTTTGAGTGCAGCATTAACCTAATTAGTCTAGCCGKGTTTATCAGAATGTAATATCTGTTTATGTGTTTTCTGATATATTGCTTAGCAGCACAGCATTGTTACACTTGAGATAACCTTTTCTCATGTGGACTTAGGTGGCATAGAGAAATGTGTGCAATTTCCTTTTTTTTTTTCCATTGAGGCCTGTTTGTTGAGAGAGATTTCTGTACAATCTCCTTCACCTTTTTTCCGATAAGAGAAATTACAGAATGTGTTTGCTGTTAATTTGAGTTCTTGTTTTATTAGGAGGAAACCAGCTTTGATTATGACCTTCTAATAGAAAACAGAGTATGATTCATCCTGTTCCCAATGCTGGCTGGTGCAGAACAACGGATGAGGAGGAGTCCAGGCAAGGTCAAAGTCACCAGAGAACACTGGAGAACATTCTCATGGCAATATTGTGGTCAGTGGCATTTTCATAAAATGCAGAAATCAGTGGCAGCTTCAAAGGGGGAATCCCCATYCTGCTTCTTTTGTCTGTGACCTTGTGAGCACCACAGAGCCTCTGTCTACTGAGGAGGCCACAAATTCCCCAGGTTGTCTAGTGAAGCACAGCTGTTGTTCGCAATCCTGTCATAAATTTCAATGCACATGCTCTGTTCATCACGATAACTAATCAAAAATGAACAGCACTTCTTGTTAAGAGTCCCTGCACATAAAATACAATCAGGGAATCCCACAATTGTTTGGGTTGGAAGGGACCTTAAAGATCATCCACTTCCAATCCCCTGCCATGGGCAGGGATGCCATTCACTATCAGGTTGCTCAAGGCCCATCCAATATATTCWATGAAAGAAATGGCTGGAGAATTGGTCTGTTTGTTGGCTGACATGGAGGCCACCATGACACAGGTGTTTCTTTCCAATATTTCTCTGCAGACTATCAGTCAGGCTGTTACTGATTGTATTTCAGAAGACAAAATGCAATTTCTATGAATGAATAGCAGGGTTATTCCCAATGTCATTTAATTCTGGATAATATCCTGTTAAATATTTAAAAAATTTGAACTAGCAAGACTGAAGTTTAAACCAGTGAATAATAGCCATTTGTAGTGATTGATTTACTGAGACTTACTGAGTGCTTTAAATATATCAGGGTCAGGTTATCTGTGCCAACCCAAAATTCAGATAGGAGGCTTACGACAYGTAGATATGGACTTGTTCAAGTCATGAAGGAAAGTTCTGTCAAGTGTTTCCCACACCTCCAGCAAGATATAAAAGTTGAAGGACTCTGGGATTTTCTTGTGTTCTYACCTTCTGCAGCCTCTTGCTCCCATCTGAAAGAAAAATGAAGAGATTTGTAAGTATCTCCATTTCTGTTGAACTTTTAATGCTGTAAGTTCTTCATTTTTAAAAACAAAGGRATAGAGAAGAAGATGCTCAAGTAAGTGGTACAATACAGTGGTACAATAATATGATCTGTGTGTCGCTTCTTTGGGTGGTTCAGAGGGAAACTTCCTTTTSTGGGGTCAGCAAAGTCAGTGGAAGCCTCGTTTGAGCAAAGAATGCAGAATTGGTTACAGTTCAGAAGGGGGTATTAGTTACAATTTAATAATTGCAGTTGTAGAGGCAAATCAAGAAGTAACATGGCATCAAGGAGAGACTTCTGAAAACTGCAGAAGTGTAATGGTTAAGTTATTCTGCTTTTCCAGTTACAGGCAAAAGAGAGCTGGACAGCAAAAACTTTACAATGCTGTGAGGAATTGTAGTTGTTTTCAATTAATATACATGCTAAGTGGGTAACTTTTCAAACTGATGCTATAGCTTCTTCCTTCAGTTCATGGACTGGGTTTTTTATGGCACTGCCTGGTGTTTCTGCTGAGTGAGAATTCTGATTTCTTTTTTCATAGGCTGTAGTCCTTATTTGCCTGGGAACCTTTTGGGCTCAGACTTCTGCATTGGATGTAAGTAGAGTGATGAGCTTTGTCCTTCACATGAGCATTTAAAATGTGTTTGATCCCTGCAMGGGAAGAATAGAACAGGAAGAAAACCATTGAAAAAACTAAAACTAATAAGGTGCTTATTTCCAAGGGTAGAGCAAAWGAGCTTCTGCTAGAGGTGACAATGAAGCCAAAGAGATGGTTCTGTGCAGGTGAAAGGTAATAAGAAGTCAGGGGGAACAGATATGCCCTTAGCTCAACCAAACACTTGGAGACTGGTGCAGTCTTCTGCCAGTCCCTGCTGCTGCCAAAATGATTGGGATGCCCCTTGCAGTTTTTCCTCAGCCTGCAAGAGGGCCTGTTTCATAACTGATCCCCACCTCAAGAGCCTCTGCAAGAGACTGCTCAAGGGTATTTAAGGGATTTTGTATTTATGTAGAGCAGAAAGCACTGGGGGTTGTTGCATTTGCTAAAGATGGAAGCCAGATGATGAACAATGATTTTGTGCTTTTCACCAAAGTCCTTTGTCCTGCGAGATCCTGTCAGCAACTATGTCACTGGGACAATGACCATCCACAATGAGGAGAGCATCGTCGATGTCCATGTCCGCTCTGGCGTGTACTCCTCTGATACCATTTTTGACTACTCACGTGTGAGTAAATCAAAGAATCTGCCTCAAATTAATCCCTGAGGAAGTTTTTAGGATCATAAATTATTTTAGTGTGTTCTCACCACATCTTGTCTCAGAACACTTTCGTTGAAGACTCCCATCACCTTTCCTCTTCCTTGGCCATCTCCTTTTTTGATCCATACAATAGGTCAGTTTAAAAGACTTGTAATGAAACCTGTGGTGGCAATTTCTGGAAGTGAGAAGAAGGTGACTGAACCTCCATAGGGCTGAAGGTGAGGATGGGCTGCCAGCACTCATGGGTAGCAGAAGTCTGTCAGAAATGATTCTTACAGTCTTAGGGACAGGCACCAAGACTGGCTGATTCCATTCCCCAAAGAAATGGAAATGGAAAAKACAATGGAAATGCAGTCATTCCCCAGCAGTAGCCTCTGCAGACACTTCWTGTTTCTTCCAGATTGCCCCAAAGAGTGGAGAGCATCAATTAATGTCAATGTGAGCCATTTCTAATTATTTACCTTAACTCTTTCCATCACAGGGGTATATTGCAACCAAGTTATTTTCACGAAATGCCTGCTTTATCATGAAAATAAAGAAGGAATACATCCCAGAGCTGGAAGAGATTGGACGTCTGGCTTTTGAGAGACAGGTGACTGTGGGGAACCCTTTGCTGCGGGCAAGGAAGGCTGGACAGAAGCAATATGGTGTGAGGGGGCCCCTCCAYTCTGCCCCTAAAACAGCTCAGGAATTACTTGTGCTGCCTTAAGAATGACAGAGCTGTTCTGACAAGATACAGCTTCAAGAGAATATCATGCACAACATTCCTCTAAGACAATGAACCATCATGGCCCCTGTGCAGTTTTACAGGGGGTTGTTGAGGTGGCTCAAGCTGTGTAATCCCCTGTCCTTGGAACTGGTGTAATTTGACTGTTTTGAGGTGATCACAATATGAGTTCAGTTAAATTTTCCCTCATTGTTCTGCTTATATTTTGACTTTGACATAGCTTGATTTTTTTTCAGAACAGAATATAGAGATCAATTCACTTTGACCACATTTTGACTTCTCTATTAAGGCTGAGGTTTCAGAAAGAGACTGGAAGTATTRCCTGGAGGTGAACTGGAGCTCTGGCCCATTTTGTGCCAGTCCAGTAGCACATTTACAGCAAAACTTGCTGCCAATTAACATAACTTATCATGGCAGCAATATAGCTCAGGTTTGCTGTGTTGGTAAAATTAGTATCTAGTGAATTTTACTAGAATAGTTACTAGTAACTGAATAGATTGATTGTTTGTTTTTAACCATGAGGCCTCTTTAGCTAATGTTTTTTGTGAGGCAAAGGAAGGTGATTTTAGTTGTGGGAGTCTTCTCTAAGGGTGTCCCAGTAGACTGAAGCTAAAGCTACATTTTTAGTAGTGTCTAACCTTTTCTTTTCAGACCATGAGGGATGTATACTCTCCGGATAATGTGTGGACTCAGTTCCAAGCTGGCACTTCCAGGATGGGGCATTTGAAAGACTGGATTATCTATGGCAAACACATTGAAAAGCTCTGCACAGGGCTGCCTCTCTACCAACTCGTAGCCACTGAACGTAAGTTACAAATCCAGGCACTGTGGTTCTGTCCTAGGGCACCTTCCTACCGTTTTAACCTAAATCCTCGTGGTACCTTGGAGCTGTACAGACATTTCTTCCCACTGAGTTACACCACAAATGTTTTGTACAGTTTTGAGATGAAGAGAGACCTTGAATAGGGCCATAACTGGGGATTGAGATTTGTGTATTTAATACTTTCCCCAGATGGATACAGGGATCTCACCTTATAATGAAATATTGATACTGTGCTCATTTCCTTGGTTTTTTGGTTTTTTTTTAGAACCAATGAATGATGATGGCTGTGCTAGTGCTGGAATTCCAAGCATTTTGGGCCTTAAAATCTGTGAAGAACTCATTGCAACTGATTATTGACATTTCTTTTGCAAGGAAATGCCTTATTTCTTTGCATGTTTTAGTGATGGTAACCATGTTTTCTAGCTGGAACAGAACTTGGGCACAAGGCTCAACATGCCTGTTCAAAACTTTGATGTATAACAAGCCTATGATATACAAATAAAGATAATGCTTTAATAAATAAATAAATTGCTTTGTCCATTTTTTCCATCCAAAATCAGAACGCAATTACCATTACCACAGGCCTTTTATTTTGCTTTAGTCCATTCCTATGCTGGGGYGGCAACATGGCCCAGGCATTGGTTTATTCTTCATAAAGTGAAGAAACAGAAACAAAATAGATTTTTCCAGTGGAGAACTTAACTTTGGCATCAGCATCCAGGCACAGCCTCACTTTATGTAGAGTGGCTGGGGAGAGGGAGCAAACAGGGGGTGGAGATAAAGGGAGAGAGCAGATCCACATTACCAACATTTGCAAAGCAGCTTGAATTCTGCAGGGACAGTGGAAATGTGTAGCAATTGGAGYAAGTGCAGGAGGTCAGAGAGATTTTTGTTCTGGGCATTTTCCAAGCCTGAATAGAGGACACTGTCCCAAATTCCCCAGAATTTGTAGTTTTGTCATGGTTTTACTTGGTCCGATTTTTGGTGGTGGGGGGATGGGACCAAGAAACCACAAAGATGGCTCCTGTGAGGAAGTTCTAGAAGCTTTCTCCTTCTTCKCCAGCAAAAGGAGCCCTACCCCCTGTGTTTTAGAGCCAATCCATYATGGCTCTGAGGTTGATGGACAGGCTGCTGGTCAGGCCTGGGCCAATTGCWCAGGTTGGTTACACCTCTGTGATGACGTATTGTGTTGCAACTTAAGTTATCCAGCCTGTCTGACCATTCTCTGGAGCACATACGTATCTTTCTCACAATTACGTTATGTTATCTGAAAGCTATAAATTTTCGTGTTAATTGGGCTTTTGCTCTCCCTTCTCCCTTTCTGGTGGGGGGAAGGGARGGAACATCATGGGTGCAGTGCTTTTGGCTTTCAGCACAGTCCAAACCACGACATTTTTGGTGCTGTGACTYGAAMTGGGAAAAATCAGGTTTTAAACCCACGACAAGTTTGGAGTAAAGTTTTTTACCTTTCACACAATGTCAGGGCACAAAGAGCTGTGAGCACTTGCTGAGTGCCCCACACACCCTGGAGAGGGCTTTGTGTCAGGAGCTGATGAAAATACAKTTCATGATGGGGCAGTGGGGCAGTGCTGGTGCCACCTGCTCTGCTGCACACCCCAGGGAATGGTTGAWCTCTCACATCCTTCTCACCACGGCTTGGAAGGGGTGTGTATTTTGGGGATGAAGACTGAATGTTTACTGTTTATTGGAGCCTTGAATGGCTGCCAGAGAGCAAGGCATTCCTTTGGAGMAAAGTGGCCCCAGGTCTGCAGTTTGTTGTTTTCAAATCAGACTCCTGGTCAAACCATCTGCTATTTAATAAAAGGGCATTTTATCGCATGGTGAATCTGTTCTTTTAGATTAATTTCAATCACCACAGGCTGAAGGTTCTTGGTGATCCAAAAAATGTTTTTGGATGGTCAAACTTTGTTTATTAAAATCAGGAACACTTGTTCTATGATTTGTGGACCCTGAAACAAGCCTAAATAATTCATTAACTGCCAATTAAYTTTGAGTTAGGGAGGTAGCATTCCAGCCCTTCCTGTACTCACAGATGGYAGAATATTTTTTCTAGCTTTAATAGTCTCATTGTATCAGTCAGGTCTGTGAGGAATATATTTATATACATATATGTTATATTAGCATTTTGACCTCTGTATTTGTTGTTTGGTAAATAAAACTTCAGCTCTCCATCTACTCTCACAGCCCCTCGAGTGCTGGTGTCCAGCTCATGGAAAATTTCTGAATGCAGCAGGGGCAAATCTGTTGTGGGGCTGCTGCACCTTTTGGGGTAGAGCTGCCAACAAAGAGACAAGGAAACACAGGAAGAATTACAAACTACYCAACCCATATGGCCCTGCTCTGATTCCCCCAGTTTTCCAGAGGATATTCTGCTTCCACAAGAGCACACAGATCAGCAAATTACAGCTCTGAATGTACAACCCTTGAGCCTCAACGTGTTGGTATCACCAACAACCTCAAAGATCCTGCYAGAAAAGGCTGCAGAGCAAAAGAAATTTATTCTCCATTTAACATAACAAATTACAGGGCAAACAGGAATGTACAGCCAGCTCTGAACAAACCAGAGAAAAAGATTTATGCAGAAAGAAGATTGATATGTTATTTACTGATACTGTATTTGCCCTTGCTATTTCCTGCCATTTCAATCTTTGTTGACTAGGCCACAGTTTATAATATGCTTTATGTACCTGTCTTAGTCTATAATCAATCTATTTTTCTTATCTTGCAGGTGCTTGGTGTTATTACTGGACTACAGGGAAAGACCAAGGAGGTAAACACGAGCAAYAGGTAAAGTGCTCCTGAAGATCAGACCCAGTTGTTGCCTGAAATAATTGCAATCTGAAAATGTCAATCTTTAAATCCACCCTCTGTCAGCAAAGGGTTTGCACTGAATGATATGMTGGAAATCACAGAATTATAGGATTGTTAAGGTTGAAAAAAGGCCTTTAAGATCATCAGGTTCAACCATCAACCCACCACCACCGCCATGTTCACAATTCAACCATGTCTCCAAGAGCCACATCCACACATCTTTTTAGCACTTCCAGGGATGGGGACTCCACCACTGCCCCGGGTAGCTGTGCCAGGGCTTTACAACCTTTGCATGGAAGAAATTTCCCCAATATCCAAYCTGACCCTCCCCTGGCACAGCTTGAGGCTGTGTCCTGTCCCTGTTCCCTGGGAGCAGAGCCCGACCCCCCGGCTGTCCCCTCCTGTCWGGGAGTTGTGCWGAGCCACAAGGTTCCCCCAGAGSCTCCTTKSCTCCAGGCTGAGCYCCTTTCCCAGATCCCTCAGCYACTCCTGGGGCTCCAGACCCTTCCCCAGCTCCATTCCYATCTCTGTACATGCTCCRGCYCCTCTRTGTCCTTGTTGTTGTAAAAGGCCCAAAGCTGAGCATATTAACATATTAAACCTTTAATTTTATTAATCAGTTAACTTAGACATGCTCTATCTAATACAAAATATCTGCTGACCTAGAGCTTGTTAGGTATCAGTAGCTTTGTGAGTCGTTTGTTGGTAGAGGATCTTTTTGCATTGTGATCCATGAGATTTTCCCATGGAATGYATGGAAAATCCCCAGTGATTTCCATGGGAGGCACCCTCAGAGRGTCACAGTCCTGCAGCCAATCTCAGGAACAATGGTGGAGTTGTGTTCTCAGTGCACAAAGCCCAGGGCTCGTCCCCATACCCGCCCAAGGTCAAGGTGCAGGTGGATAAGGTGGAACTTGTTGGCATCAAGCACAGCGTTAACACCAGGCAAACTGCAGAGCCCTGGGGAATCTGTACCAGGAGAGGGGGCAAGGCTGCCCTCATCTCACCAGAGCTGTCACTAAAATGAAAAAGAAGCCAGTGCACGAACTTAAATCCTGAAAACACATCAGCTGGAAGAGTCTAGAGARGGAGAGTGTCAGGATAYGACKCATTATCTTGAAAGTTRCCTGATCTTTCCAAGAGCTCCTCTYCACCAAGCATATTCTGGTAGTTTATCTAGCTTCTCAGCCAGGCTTATCCCATAAAAAGTGGGGAATTTATTTTATATGGMAGATCACACATCACAGAATATTTCAAGTTGGAATGACACACTAGAGAGCTCTGTCGGAGCGTGTCTGGGTGTGCCTGAGTGAATATCTGTGTGTGTGTGCATTGGCAGATTTTGTAAATTAAAACAATATTTATTCCTGGCTGGAATGTCAAGATAATGCTGATTGTTTGCTCCCATCTTTTTTTAAAAGCCTGAAAGGTGTTTGAAGGCATTCCTGGAATCCARGCCATGGTATCGTTGGATGCCACTGACAGGCAGCTGAAACACGTCAGGCATTCAGGGCAGGCAGGATTAGCCCACTCTGGTCACATCTTCACTTCTGTGCAGCTCAACTTTCCTGATCCCCCTGGGCAGGGAACCTCTGTGCTCCCTGGCTGCCAAGGACATAAAATTTCCAGTTGTCTGTGCTGCACATTAGTCTGAGATGCTTTTAGCACYGAGCCCATTCTCCCTGCAACCTCCCAGCTCTCTGAATTTCCCAATGTACAAGACAATTTACTGAGGTCAAGCTATGACTGCATCACCTGTGATYATTTCAAAAACAGAAATCAATGTGGAAACTCTTACCCTGTTGAGAAATACCTTTTAAATGAAAGAAGCTGCTTAAATTGGGAGTAATGGCAGATTTTCATGTATCTTGACATGTGAAAACAAGTTTTCCAGTTTGCATCAAGTCATGAAAAGGGACAGTTATTAACACTGGTAAGTTTTYCCTTATAGGAAGAATTGCCAGTAGGAGAGAAAAATTAAGCCAGACTTACAAATCAAGCTTGCTAAATAAAATAGAAATTGTGTGGTCTAGGCAGGCCAAAGATGTGACTGGATGTCCTCATCTGCTGGGTCTTCCCAYCCTTTTGTGCTAATAAGGTGCAGTCATGAGAGGAAAAAAAATCAACCATTTTAGAAGGCAAAAATTTGCCCCTGGAGTGTGTGTGTGTAACCACAAACTGCTGAGGTGGAGCACTGAACAACACAGCAAGACCAGCGTGCAAGAGGAAAAGAGGACAAATTCCATACTCCAGTTTTAATCAAGGGACCTGATCTTAAATATTCCAATTATAAATTATCAGAAGGTGAGCTGGTCTTGCACCATTATTTATTTAAAACAAGTGAATGTCTTGGCCTATGAAGCAGACCAGATTCCCAAGGAATACACTCCAATCCTGGTATATATATTTCTTTCTACTTGAGCCAAGCAYGGAGTGAGATTTCCATTGTCCACTAGATGGCAAATGGCTACAGCAATCTCGAGAGTTGGGGTTTTCTGATTGCAGTTGGGACCCAGGCTGGTAAGTGAGATGTGCTGTCATCAGGCTGATATAAACTGCGAGCAAACCACAGCTCTAAAATAAAATAAAATAAAATAAAATAAAATAAAATAAAATAAAATAAAATAAAATAAAATAAAATATAAAATAAAAATATCCCTGTCAAACTGTTCCCCAGGAAGTAAAAACTGTGTTAGGATACAAAGGATTAGAATTTATTCTTCCAGATTTCCAGTCCAGTAGAATGTTTATTTTCACTTGTAATTATGCCCTATTTGGTGAATAACTGAACTATTTTCTGATTCCTTAATAATTWAAATTTTTCTCTCTAATATACATGTATATTTATATATATWTTATTATATAATAAGACATTGCATTTGCATGAAGTTTATTAATCAAATATTCCCAAGTGTTCCAGATACACAATTAGCAAAGGCTCTAAAGACAAGCTCTAATAAAAATGAGTGAAATCTTTTCCCTTTCAGAAAAGGGGCCCAGCAACAGGCGGAGGCCTAGTTTGACAAAGGTCAGAGCCCAGGTAAAGGGAGCATCTCCAACCTTCCTCATTTCTCCTTATCACCACCCTGTTGCCACCAAGAAAAATTCCAGCAGCTCCTTTGCTTCTGCCCCTGCCTAGTCCTGCTCTGCCAGGCTCTTTCTTTCCTCAGGCTTGAAGGGATTCTGTGCTCTTGGTTCTTGTTTCATTTGGGTTTTTTTTGGAGAAGACCAAGGACCAAAGGGGGCTGGAGTTCTGCAGGCAAGCCCTGCCAGTCTCAGCACTGCCCATGGCCTCTGATGGATTTAGTGCCTCTCACACTTCTGTGAGTCCTTTTCTCTGTCCTTTCTCTCAGCCCAGTAAAAGCCAACCAGACTCGTGTGGTTTGGCACTTCCCACTTTATTTAATTTTCTGAGGGTGTGTGCAAAGAAAGGTAATTCAAACCTACTGAATGGAGACCTCAGGTTGCTCCAGCCATTTCTTGTTGAGTAGAAAAGCAAATGTAGCATAAAGTTGATCCTTTTGTGCCTATCCTGAAAGAGGAGAAAACATCTTTAAAAAATCACTTTGTATTTGCTGATCCTGGGATGAGAACTTATATGGGGATTGAATCATAAAATTGTAGAATCATTAAGTTTGAGAAGACCTCCAAGATCATCAAGTCCAACCTAAAAATTACTTTTGTAGTGGAGGGTAGAGGTGTGAGGCAACATAATGAGTTTTCCTGAGGATTTTCTTGTAACTCAGATATCTCCAGGACGGCCCAGGCCATTCGTTTGCAGGCTGTAAATCCTTCCTGGCACATTCCAGGTGGGACTCTGTGCATCCCTGTCCCCAYACAGACCCCACAGTCACATTTYCAGCTGCTRGGGGGCTTCYCCTCCCTCCTGCTGYCACCACTGTACAGATGGTCACCTAAGGATTGCCAAGCATTTAAAAATGTGTTTGAGAGACAAGAATGTTAAGGCTCGAGTCAGCAGGGATCACCAATCCCCTTTTCCACCCTCTGTGATGGGAAGCAGAAGCTGTTTGCACCCAGAGAGGCTCTGGGATGCCCTGAGCAGGCTGGAGGTGTTTGGCAGCAGCGCCCTGAGAGCTGTCCCGGGGATCAGCACTGAGAGCAGAGCCAGGACTGTGCCACTCATCCCAGATAAACCCAACCCTCTGACACCAGCACCAGCCAGGGGCTCGTTCCGTGCTGTCCTGTGATAAAAGCCCTTCGGCACCTCCCRGGACACTCTGCCCTGCCAGGCTGCTCCCTGTGCAGCGTGATGGAAAGCACAGCACGGGCTCCCCCAGCCCCAATGTGAATGTGGGAGGATTGCTAATTCAAAATGAGGAGCTACCAGAGGGGTGGGAGTGCTGCTGTTCCTTCCTTCCTGGGAAGGAGATCAGCACAACACAGCAAGAACCATCAAGTTGACATAGCCAGACTCTAAAAAATGGGAGAGTGGTTAAAAGTTATCCAGCTAAAATGTTTTTTCATGATCCCGAGCCTCACAATTGTTAAYAGAGCACATATAGCATCTAAGAAAGATTAATCTTTGCATCCATATGCTCCCACTAAAATGGTCTCAGGCTTCTGTGACAGCTGCTCACAAACCAAGCCATGGATCCATGAAATAATTTTTCTGTTTGTGAAGACATTTGCATGGACCTGTTGCCACTGGACCTGTTGCTTTGCCTCTGGTGAATTGTTTTTTAAAAGCTGCCAAGAAGAAATAACATTTTTATGTGCTTGTCAAATTTAGAGAGGAATCAGTGCYTCAGTTTGTTGTCTTGGATAGATGTAAGACTTCTCCAAGTGAGGAGCATTCAGCAGGTGCCCTGTGAGCTCTTGGCAGCTTTTGATCAGAGCCCTGACCAATGCACAAATACTCTGAACATCCTGGACCACACCGTTGTAGAAGCCAGGCCAAGAGAAACAGGCCACATTTTGCAAGTTTTGCTGCAATTGGAGTCAAAATTAAGGAGGTATTTGGCACTGTTTGCCTTTAAAAAAAAAGGATGGAAAAAACAAAATTTGATAATCAGCCACATGGCAATCAAAACAGAGAGATGCTGCTGAAAACCTTAATTTGCCTGGTATAATGCCAGTCATCAAGTTACAGAAAGTGGAATGCAATACACTTTCATCTTGGAACTTTTAAGGCTATATTTAAATAGTATTTTTWAATGAAGCTATCTTTTCTACTGTTATGTACAATTTGCTTTCCCTTTCTGATTCCAACCCTAACATTAAATAAACAGAACAAATATTAGACATGCTTGTCTAATTTTTCCGCATGTTTTGCTGATATAATTACAAGCTGTTGACTAAGTCATTACTATCTCGTGCTGATATATCAACTCAATATCAGTGCTGCCAAAAAATATTCCATCTCTGCTTAGTACTCAAGTTGTCAATTAAATAATTTCAAGTTATTAATCAAAACTGCCAACAAAACAATTGTGCTGGCCTGAGTCTGGTTTTTTTCCCCCATTGTTGAAGATTAGAAATCCACAGGTCTCAAACCCAAGGACAAAATACATTTAGTGATTATGCCCAAGAACTTTGTTCATTTATGGCTGTGAGAGCTTTTAAATGGAGCTCTCATTAAGGAAAAAAATGGTATCCCTCAAAAAGCCYGCTTGGACCTGGAGCTGACAAGTTTGGGAGGTTTCTGAAAGGTCTTGTTCTGCAATCTTGTKTTTTCAGTGTCACTGGAGCTGCTCAGAGAGTTTTCTGAAGTTTAACGCCCACATGAATACCAAAGCACTACGAAATAACTGCATGATGAGAGAAAGAATTTAAAAAATGTAAAATTAAAACTGTCTCTTGACCTTTTCTTGTCAAACTGTCCTGTGAAGGGAGTGTGATAAGAAGCCTGCAGAGTCCAAACTCCCGGGATTAAACAGCGACTCCTCTCCATTCATTAGCACTGCTCTCACTTTCTGTGTGGAAATATCAAATAGGAATTTATTTATTTTTGACCATGTCTCACCAGGTTTTAATTAATTGAGGACTGAATTTATAAACTGTGTGACCAGAAAAGGTRTTAAATTTTGAATGACCTTTTAATATTATTAGAGCCTGCATCCATATATACCTAGGCATGTACCCAGTTCATGGAAGGGGAGACAAATCAAGAGATTTCTTGAGACATTTCCAATCCTGTAAATGATATAAGCAAATAACTTCCTGCCCCTGGAAATACATGTGCATTTTTATTGCCTGCATTTTTTCGTTATGACAATGAGCAGAAAAAAAACAGGTTCAGTGCTGAAATGTGACTGTCTCATGTAAGRATCTAAGAATTTCCTGGATATCCCTCTCTGATTGCAGGACTGGGCAGTGAACTTGGTGTACTCTACAAATTTCCCATTTATGTGCAAAACCCACCCAGTCATGGAAGTGGCAGCTCTTCCAAATATCTGCTGGAGGAGTGAGGACACAGGAGCTGGGACAATGAGCCCGTGAGCTTGTAGGGCATTTGCTGCACGTGACTGATAGCACACTGACAGGAAGGCCATGTCCAGCTACTTTTAATCTCTTTTCTTTCTGTTTCAGTTCCTCAGTCTCTGCAATGGCTTGAAACTCTCAGCTTCTCCTTATTTCTCTGTGCTGCCACGTGGCCACTGACCCAGAGCCCAGCCCAGCTGCGCTGCAGCACTCCATGCACACAAAAGGAGACCCTTCCTGGAGCCTGGAGCTTCTGCCACCTCAGCAGGGAAAAAGGAGGGAGGAAAGGGAATTTCCAGTGGCAGTGCAGGTAGTTTGTGTGCCCTGTTTATCATGTAATGCCCGTCCTTTTCACTCACCCTGGAATAGCTGAGGGATCCAGCCAGTGGTGCTCCATTTCAGGAGGAGCTGGTATTGCTCAGTTTGAGGAATTCCCTGGGTCAGGAGGAGTTGGTGTCACTCAGTTTAAGGAACTCCCTGTCCTTGTGGCTGCCTAGTGACTTTTCTTCTTCCCCCTGATTTTTCTTCTTCATCGCACAGGTTGTAATGCCCTGCCACATCTCTCCCCTTTCCCCCACCCTTGCATTAAATACTATRTTTTCATTTTCCAGTGACATCTGAAATGGGAATAGAGCCCCTGGGAACAGCCCATTTATGGACAGGGAATCCAGAACAGCCACRAACCAAGGCATACAGGAATCAGGATTTAGGCAGATGCAGGAATGGAAACTAATTTTAGTTATTCCGTTGCAAGCTCATCACACTGTCAGTGTCACACTCCTCTTTATCTCCCGTGTCACACCCAGCAGTTACCTCATGCCACAGCTATCTCCTGATAGGGACCATGGGGGGGTATTTTTGCAATAATTTCATCCCTATATTTTGGAAAACCTCAAATCACATGCTGTGGTTGCTAGASCACGTTTGCATCCCTCTCCTACTTCCCTGCAATGATGTGGCTGAGGTCCCTGATTAGGGACCAGCCTTGATAGGAAACCCTTGCACTTCCACGGCTCTTGGRAAGGATTTTGGGTTGTCCAGAATAAATTTTCAGAATTTCTCAACAAGCTGCTGTCAATTCAGTCTGAATGCTGAAATCTGTTCCAAGAGCTGTGACAGGGGTGTGTTTCACACCTCCCTACACTGTGCAATGGGAAAATATGTGGGGTTTTCTCAGACTGATCCCAATGTTTTCATTTGATTAACATCATTGAAGTAATTCCTGTTGTCCCATTAAACACACCCCGTTCTTTATTAATGTTTTATTATGATGGTCAAAGCCCCTCATGGGGCTGAGGGTGGTGGCCTGACTTTCCTTGGGTTTCTCAAAGGTTTTAGCACAGGAACAGAGTTGCCCCTGTGCTGTACTGCAGTTTCCCTGTTGGGACAGGATGAGACAGGGSAGTTTSTCATGGCTTRGCAGGAGTGAGGTYTYGAGCTCTGGACACTGAGGCACAATYRCTGACTCTGCTGTCCACATCCTCTGCTGCCCTGGGCAAATCCTTTGATAAATTTTATTCTGTGAAACAGGGATGCTTCACTGTGGATCCCTGAATGTTTCCTCATATTGATGAGAAGACGTATTGGTGTGTCCTCATATCCAGGACATGTTCTTGGGGGACAAGATTTATTTATTATGCATTGCACATGCAGGTGTTTACCTGTGCTGCTGACAAATAAATATAAATTAGAATTGCAAAGCTCCTTGAGATCGCAGCATAGGGAGAGTGCTTGGTGTTTGTTATGTTTCCTGCCTCACCTGCCCTAAATATGGGGATTTGGAATTACAGATTGAAAATCTGTAAGAAACATCCCCAAAGCCCAAAAAGTGGATGTGAATCCTTCCCTGAAATCTTTTTACCACTGTCCAGCCATAGTTTTACCTGTGATTTTTRTATTTTATTACAAACAGGACAAGCAAAATTTTAATATCCTCTCCCCCTCCAACAAATTATTTATTTAATTGATTTTTTTTACATCAGGTTTTTTTTTAAGGGAGAACTCTGAGGAATATTTTCTTGTCWGTAATTCATCTATATTTAATCCAAGAAAAATTCTGTTTCCCTCTACTGAAACTTAAGTTTCTTTGGGTTTGTTTGGTGACATTTTCTGAGAGACTTTTTCTATAGAAGCCATTAAAACAAATCAAGAAAAAGAAAAACTAAAGGACCAGAGAAACATTTTTCCACATTAAAAAAAAGCCTACTATGTAGTAACAATCTGATTTAAAAGTCATCATAAAATTTTTAAGGTATGGACTGCTGAACCAAAACCCAGCTGAGTTTACAGGTGGGGAAATTAACATTATTGTACAACTGGCAAACTTTTTATTCCTCATGTCCAGGGCACTCAAGCAAACATTGAGCATCTTCTCCTGGGAAAGGTTCCTCTCCAAGGCTGCTCCGACCCTCTGGGTGTTCCTCCACCCCAAAAAACAGGCTAAGAAAGGGTGAGGATACTGTAAGAACACATTTAATCTCCCCATTTCCTCTTCCCCAGAGGAGATCACACGCTCTGGATCTCGTGTATCCCAACCTTGACACTTGGAAAAGCCCAGTCTCACTTCCCAGCCTTTCAGCACCACTSCTGCCACTCACATTCCTGCCCTGACCCAGCTCTTCGGGTGTCTCTTGACAGAAGGAGCCCTGGAGGCATCAGCTGGGAGGAAGCTGTGGGGTATCCGAGATTAGAGTCTATTTTGGAGCCCCACAATCTCCAGCACGGACCCTTGGGAGCAGCGAGGAGTTCCCAGCAGAACCTCTGCTGTTCCTGCCCTCTCTGCTGAGTGCTGGGAGCAGGAAAGGCCTCTCTGCTCCCTGGGATGATTTTCTGCTCCATTTGTTATCACAACATGGGAAGGGATCAAGTCCAGCCCTTTGCTCCTCCAGCACAAGCAGCTCCATCCGGAATGTGTCGATGGAGATGCTCTGAGTGCCCAGGGCTGCTCCCCAATGCTGCCAAGGTCAGTGCAGAGCCCTGGGCTTGAGCTGCTACATGTGCCACATAAAACTCCAAATTAACTGGGGGATGAACAGCAGCTTCCTCCCAGTGAGACCTTTCCACGACCTTTCTGTAACCCAGACCAATGAACCACTCACTGCTAATGAAATAGGGGCATTGCTTGTGCTTAATCATGATTAAACYGTGATGCTGATTAATGTTCCCTCTCCAGCTACCTCAGGTGATATAGTTAGCATTGATTTTTTGAAAGTAATTCCTTTCCAGGGTATTTATTGTGCATGTAAAGTGCAGTGCATGTGAGGGAAAAAAAAGGACAAACCGTTTCAGTGACATGGAATAAAGCTCTTCTATTAAACAACTCAATTCAGAAAAGATAATTATCAGTGTGTTAAAATCAYCAGCCTGCAGCCTAAGGAAACAGGAAACTGCTTTTATATCAGATGGGCTCTCTGGGTATTCCTCATCTGGCAAATCCCCAGCAGGGTCTACATGGAATGCTGGTTTGCCTAGAAGCCCTGCACTCTGCCATTGTTCAAGGATTTAGCAAAACCAGAGCAGAAATGTGAAGACACTTGGAATGTCTGAGCAGGAATTGTATTCCTAATGAACATGAGGCAAGATGACACTTGGAGGTTAGGAAATGGATGTCAGATCCCTGTGCTCACAACTGCTTTTTATTTTACATAGTAATATCTGCAGGGTGTGGAATGACAGAACCATAGGAAATGTGTCTGGGCTGAGCAGGGCTCAGGGAGGTCCCCACCACCCCCAGAGCAGCTGAAATGATGCTGTTCAGTGTTGGCACACAGAGATCCAGGGTGGCACAACAGGGTGGGGTTTAGTTCATAAGAAAGGGGAGCAAATCTAGAAAAGCTCCTCTGCCTCTGGAACTTTTCATCTGCATTTACAGAGTAACACAGAGAATTTCACACGACCTCTGATCAAGGGCCTGGTGCAGACCCCAACATACTCAGTGTGTTCATAGTGAGAGAGGAAATTCAGCTAAAAATCTCTCAGTGATTCAAATGCYGAAGAAATCCTTTTAAATTCAAAACTTTCAGCCCTGAATCTCATAGAAAACCCCAATCACTTGGAAAGGAGTTCCATAAATCCCAGTGCAGAAGGCAGCAGGTCTTACAATGTGCTTATCTCTTTATTTGAATAATATCTGCACACACACACACACATATATATATATATATATATATATATATATATATATATAATAAATGCATTTTTAAATGAATATTGAAGCATTACAAAAGGAAACACTCTGTAGGCATTATCATTCTCATGGCAAATGTCCTGTGTCACTGGCTGTGACAAGTAACCTCAAAAATTTTCCTTTACAGGAGTCACTGCTGTGCTGCATCACAGAGTTAAGGCAAAGCCAATTCTCAGAGGTTTTAATGTTAATCTCACTTCCTATGGCAGCAAAGAACTTAATTTGGTGATGAATCATCAACAAAAAGAAGACAGAACTTTCCTGTTAATTAACAGAAATAACCCCAAATGCTCCAAAATTTCCCCAAGTTTTCTGTGCTTAGGTCTGGGAAGCCACAATATCTAGAGATCAGCCTTTCATAAGGCTGTAGAGGATTTATATATAGCCATTMGTTGCACAGTGAGATATAAATTAATCTTGCTAAGCTCAAAAATCTGCTTCTGATGTGGTGAAGCAATAATAGGGACCTTGTTAACACTTTTTCTCTATCAGATTTCCTATGTTCAGAAGAAAAAATGTTGAATAAAATGAGATTAAAATGTCATGTCAGTGTCTGGCTCCATGACAGCCACATTGCACATGATTTTCACAATGATATTGATATTTAATTAAAAACACAAAGGATGAATTTTTAAAAGACATGACGTGAGCATGATTCTAATTGTTAMCTGGAGTTGTGGCTGTTTGTGCCAGTGATAGATTTGGACAAATGAAGAATGAGGAAAATTGCAGAGATGGGGCAAAAGATCAATGGATATGCTTAGACAAAAAGCAAGAGCTCAGAAAACCCAGCAGGTCAGTGGTTTAGTCCTTGGGTAATGTTCTTAAAGTGCTTGCAAGGAAAAACTCTGCAGCCTGAGCAGACATGGCTCTATCTTTAGTGCTGAACCCCTTGGGGACAGGAGCAGAGCTCTGGCCAYGCTGCCAAAACAAGAGCACTTCAGAAAAGTCTGTGGAGAACAGGGAGAGTTAAGTGAACAATGTTATCTAGGAGCCAGACCAATTTTTTCCTGTACACTCTTCCCATTTTGTTGAAATTCACACACTAACACAAAAAGTGGCACTAAATTTTAGCAAATATTTTTGCCAAGTTATTTCCATATTCTCCACTGTGTCTCTGAGCTGTTTGAATTGATGTGTACCTAAAATCAGAGTCACCTGTTGGTCTTCATGTGTTTTTAATAATTTTTCATTTGGCAATGTCATGACCAAATAAAGTGTAACTGTGACTTGCCAAGTCATATATGAGAGAMAAAGGAAGTAAAGATTTTCTGAATTACTGCAAATTTTTTTTTGTTTGCAAATGCTTCAGTCACGGAATCATGGAATAACTCAAGTTGGAAGGGACCCATGAGGATCACCATATCCAACTCCCTCTTTCTTGGAGGATGTAATTCTCCTTGCTCATTCTGAGCTTCTCTGCTGTATCCAGGGCCTGGTAACTCTGTGCTGCAGTAGCATCAAGAGCTCTTCTCCTGGCCATTAGGCTGGACAAGAACAGAAGAATGGAATTTTCCCCAGGAAATTCCTTTTTAAGTTCAATGTAAAGACTTGACTCTAAAATAGTTTTGAAAAGGGCAGAGGGAGCTGTTGTTTGCCCTTGGTATGAAATGGGTACATCTGGAGAGAGGCTCCATGGAATTTACACATTCTCCTGAAATCTGCATGGATGGAAGTGGTTCACACACGGCAAGGGGAAGTCAGCTACCAGGAGGGAGAAAGGAAGGGCAGCTCCTCTCTGAGGAGAAACTTGTCCTATCTCTGAGAGTCCTGCGCAGAATGTTTACAAAACGCTCATTAACGGAGAGGGGATGGCGAGATAGCAACAAATCTGGTGAACAGCTTCCACTGCCTGAGATAAGGGAGGCAAGGCGGCCATAGAGGAGAGCGAGTCAGATCCAATTACTGAGACCTGGTTTTGAGGAGGGGGAAGGGGCAGGCAGACAGGACAGATCACAAGTTTCAAGACAACAGCTTCCAAACTTGTCATCCCTCTGTGACACAAGACGTGCACAGCCCAGCGGATAAAACCGCCACCGAGCCCACACGGGAGGCAGAGCTCGTTGAGCCCTGGTGGAGGCTCAGGCGAAGCCATGGAATCTGTTGTCCTCCAGCTGTGGGCTGTGCTCTCCGTCCAGGTTCACCTCGCAGCCTGCAGTCCCATCCTSAGCTTGGAGCACACTTCCTTGGAGGAAGATGGGCCTCTTTTTGACGAGATCCTCTCCGAACAAAATGGGGTTGATATCAACACACTGCTCCAGAACATGAAAAATGAGTTTTTGAAGACGTTGAACCTGTCTGAAATCCCCCAGCATGAGTCGGCCAAGATGGACCCTCCTGAGTACATGCTAGAGCTGTACAACAGGTTTGCCACGGACAGGACATCGATGCCTTCTGCAAATATCATCAGGAGCTTCAAAAATGAAGGTAAGAGCTGTTCATCTCTGGGAGAAGCGGATAGAAAGGAGCGTCTTTAGAGCCAGTGTGAAATGTCTTGGSCAGGTAMAGAGCATAAACCATGCGGGGGAAASGGCCTTTTGGTGAGGATGGCCTTGGAAATCAGCAGCTGTGGCTGGGCTGCCCAAACCCAACTCCTGGTGAAAAAAAGTCCTTGTCCTTCCTCTGGACTGCCGGGTTTTTGGGGAAGATGTGTCTTTAATGTTAGGGCAGCACCAAACATAATTTCAGTGCATTGTTTTCTTTATCCCCATAGTGACATGCATCATTTACAAGCAGCTGATTGATCTTCTAAATGAATACCTTAAGTGATATTTGAAATAAGGCAAGACTTATTTTTACACGCTGTTCAAAGTGTATTTTCAAATRCAATATTTGAGTGCAGTATTTTCAAATAATGATCTTAACCAAGTACAGCTTTCTGTTAATGCCTTCTTGCTATTGATCCCTGTGGCATTTATAATCTTTTTTCCTTTGGCACTGGAGCACAGTCCAGAAAATGCACAGAAATATGTGAACTGGAATTTTGGACGACTCTTAGGTTTTAGTTTGGAGGATCAGACTACTTTCTAATAAAAACAAACAAAACCTGAAGAAAACTAATTATCACAAAATCACAGAATAGTCTGAGTTGAAAAGGACCCACAGGGATTATCAGATCCAGCTCTAAAGTGAAACCCACAAGCTTGGCATTATTAACACCCTGCTCTGACCAACTGAGCAAACGCCCTTGGTTCATTTCCCCCTACATTTTTCCTTCCACATTCCCCTCCTTTCAATGAGGATGAAATAATGCTTCAGCACCAATATTCAATAATTTACCAGTACCTTTTTACACCAACATAGGTTTTATGTCAGAAACAGTTTTCAGCTAAACAATTCCAATTCCATTACTCCACGTGTCAAATGCAAGTTGTCTGATTTAATTACCCAGGGGCACATGTGGCTATTCAAGCTGCCATGGGACCTCTGTCATCCTCTGTTTGTTTAATTAAGTTCAAGACACGATTGCTTTTTCTCTAATATTTGCAGTTTCAAAGTGATGAGCTGTGAGAAGAGGATGAGAGGAAATCATTTGAGTTTTGCAGGGCAGTGAGATGACAGGAGAGAATCCCAAAGCCCTGCTCTGCTCCCCTCTCCTGCCAGGACCAAGCACCCTTTACCAGAGCATGTTTCTGGTGTGAAGAGACTCCACATTGTGGTTTAAAGCAACTTTACATATCCTTTTCTCCAGGGTGGAGAAATTTATCGAGGGGTTGGTGGCAAATCAGGCACTCAGTGGGGATCAATTGCTCACCTTGCCGTGTCTCTGCTCAGCAACGGGAGCGAAGGCACACACTGGGGAGGTGTTGTTCTCATTTTACACTCTTTGAAAAAATATTATGGGATAAAAATTGCCAAGCACAGTATGGTAAAGACGAAAATGCCTGTGATTTAGTGATGCAAMTCCAAAATCATTCCACCTGCAAAAAATTCGTTTTTGTAGGATTGAAATGGCATGGACTGACCTTTGCCAGGTAGTGATGGCAGCTCTGTGCTGTTCTGCTGTGCCTGTTTCAGAAGTTCTGCATCAAATGGGGAAAACTTGGTTGAAATTTATGCCATTTCAGTATTTCTCTCACTTCTTCCAGTCCAAACCAGCAAGATGTGAAGCTAGACRGCTGATGTTAACACAGTTTCACAAATACATGCAGTTAAAGGACTGTGCAATTAATGTTTTTTGTGTTTCCTCTAAGTCTGTAAAACTAAGAACCATCCATTTCATGCTAAACATGACAGAGAAATTAATTGCTTGAAATKATAAGGACAGGAGAAACTGACCATGGAATTGTTTTGTTCACCTGCCTGCTGAAAACTGGCARTAATCCCAGTTTCATTATTAGCCATTAAATCCTTCATTACAGGACTATAACAGGTGGCATGGCTGGAATTACCTCTTTGTTTTAACCCATGGACCATAACAATTTGGATGTAAATGGGGCTGTAATCAGTATTTAATACTTGAATAAAAGTCTTAAGGGAAATTTTYCATTTCCTACAGACTCCAAATCTCCCTTCCCAACCCTCCCAGGGGTGTACTGGGAACAGAAGGAGATCTGACACCCTATGGACTTTCATGCTGAAGAGCAGAGTCACATCCTGGCTGTATGAGAGATGCAAAGGCACATCTCTCATGCCCTTGTAACACTCACCCAGCTTCTCCCACGTGGAGTGGTCTTCCCCTGCCTCCTGGTGAATTCCTTGTGCTCTTCTTCCATATGGTCAGGTGGCATTTCTCCACCCTAGGAGCCTTGTTTTATCACATGGAAGTCTAGTAAACCCCAGAGATTACTCCCAATATGGAGACGATTGCCCASCTTGGTTCACATTGCCTTTAACTCACAGTCTGCTCCAACTGGGCTCTATGCACAGCCGGGTTCTCTCCCACCTTTACCAACTGACAAGCAGGGAAATCACCCCTCATTTTTTATTTGTGAAGAGATTAAAATGAAAAAAATGAAAAGAAAAAAAAAGAAAAGAAGGAAAGAAAGAAAGAAAAAGGCAGGTGCCTCAAACGCCTCCAAATCTGAGTTAAACAGGACGAGTCACGCACTAAAGTTCATGGCTTGCCTAAGTGCACTGGTGGAGCATGGCCAGTCCTTGCAGCTTTATCAGTGTCATTTTTCTACAAACAYAGAAAAACTGGGGAAGCCAGAGATGAAGGGAGTAATAGGTCAGAAATAATTTGCCTTTGCATTAATTATCSTTATAGCTTCTATGTCCTAATCTGCTTTCTGGGTTGCAAGGAGGCAGCAAATGCACCCTTGTGAGCAGATCCTGCACTGTGGGAAGAAATGAATGTTGCCTATGTAGACACTAASAGTACAGCCAGGACAGGCAGCCCAGCTGACACCAGACATTGTCCTTGTTACCTGTTCTGGTGACTAAAGGGGCCCAGGGAGCCTGGTTGAAGACAGCTGGTTGCTCACAGGTCCGGTAGTGGGATTGCTGCCAGGTCACCCTGGTGTCACCACCTGCTCTTCCCAGCCAGAGCCTTTTCATCTTCCAGAGCAGCTTTTCCTCTTTTAGGCTTTYTAGTGGCCCTTTCCATATCTGAGGGGTGTTGGAGCAGCAGGGAATTCCTGCTAGCATAGGAACACCGAGCACACACAGATTCCTGTATTTGCAGCTCAAACATCACCCATCTCATGTTCACTCCAGTGCCATGTCCTTCTGTCCTTCCTCTCCTGCACAATGAATGTTTTCCCTTGTTTATTGAATAGTTGCTGTGCAGCAACCTAGAAGTGATTTGTATGTCAATATTAGGCAACACATTTTTCATATGTAAACMTTCCAGTTGGCAAGGACATCCCTGGAATGCCTGGGGGTAGAAGGASAGCCACTAAATCCAGGTTTGTAGCATATCTGGGATCTTCTTGTCCTTACACATCTAAAATAACCTTGGACTTTTTTCCCAGTAGAGTTTTGGGAAGTGCTGAAAAAACGCTTTCTTRGAGCTGTTCAGGTGAAATCCATCAATTCAGAGCTAACCAGTGTGTGTATTTCTGGATGTATTGACTCTTTTAAAATATTTTATTTTTGTCCTTTCCAGACTTGGATTCCCACCCTATTGGTGTGACAGGAACTCGGAAATACCCACTCCTGTTCAATGTTTCCATCCCTCACCACGAGGAAATCACCATGGCAGAGCTGAGGCTCTACACCTTGGTGGAGCAGGACCAGATGCTCTATGAAGGGCTGGACCGGAAGGTCACCATCTTTGAAGTGCTGGAAAACGTCCATACSGGATCTGGGGAAGAGAGGAAGATGGTGGCCTTGGCCTCCAGGCACATCTACGGCACGAGCAGCGAGTGGGAGAGTTTTGAGGTGACCGAGGCCATCCGGCGCTGGCGCAGGGCAGGGCTGACCACGCACCGGCTGGAAGTTCACATCGAGAGCAGGGAAGGGGAGGAGCAGAATGGGGAAGGGAAACTCGACATTGACATCAACTCCGAGGCCAAGCACATGCCCCTGTTGGTTGTGTACTCTGACGACCAAAGCAATGACAAAAAGGAGGAGAAGGAAGAGCTGAATGAGATGATTGACCACGAGCAGCTCCTGGATCTGGAGAACCTGGAGGTTGGCAATTTCCATGACCAGCCTGGGGAGGAGGCGCTGCTCCAGATGCGCTCCAACATCATTTACGACTCCACYGCCCGGATCCGGAGGAACGCCAAAGGCAACTACTGCAAAAAGACTCCGCTCTACATCGACTTCAARGAGATTGGCTGGGATTCCTGGATCATCGCTCCCGCTGGATACGAAGCTTATGAGTGCCACGGCGTGTGTGCCTACCCCTTGACAGAGCACGTCACACCAACCAAACACGCCATAGTCAAGACTTTGGTTCACCTGAAGAACCCCCAGAAAGCCTCCAAGGCCTGCTGTGTGCCCACCAAACTCGACCCCATCTCTATTCTCTACTTGGATGCRGGGGTGGTCACCTACAAGTTCAAGTATGAGGGCATGGTGGTGTCAGAGTGTGGCTGCAGATAGTAGGAGGGAACGCACACACAGGGAGGGCACAGGGGAGTATTTAATGATTCAGTCTGTAAATTTGTACATTTGGGATTTGCTATTTAATGAGGTTATTTAATGAGGCCTGTACAGATAATTGTATGTTTCCTGTCACGGGGAATGGGCACACTGTGTGACCGCAGGGATTGTATATTTTGTTCCATTGCTTCCTTCTCTCTGCTCTTTGCTGTCCAGATTGTAACCAAGTCTCTCATCCAGTCAGGGCATGGGAGCTGATTACTGGATTGTTTGGGAGGGCTCTTGGTGCCAAAAGGGCACATCCAAATTCATGGAAATAAAGGCATATTTTTCTACCTTATCAATGTTTATTGGCATCTCCAGGTCTTTCCACAGCTGTTAAAGATATGTGAGAGATGGGCAATCACACTTAGACCCTTCAGTGTTCTGTTAAATTTTTATAAAGGTCTTTCCTAATTTATCTCTGTAGATCTTAGATCYTGAGAATTCTTGAGCTACTAAATCACTAAGGCACAAACAAGGTGGTTTTTCCATTTTTCTTAATATTTCCTTCACTCTTTCCCTGTTTCAGTCAAATGTAACTGGCAGGGGTGATTCAACCTGAAGCAGAAGGGCACCATTTCCTTTCCCATCTTTCTCAGGAAAGCAAACGGCCCAGGAGCAGTGCCAGGCATAGGCAGTGCTCTGATGTGCCAAGGCAAGAAATTCCCCCTCTGCAGGTCTATTACCAAATCACTCGGAGGCAGCTCTGGCTTTGCTGCAGCAGCTGTGGGTTGCCTCTCCAGGGCCAGAGCTTTAGGTAGAAGAAGGAAATGCAGCAAGTTTCCTGAAACCTTGAAATTGTACCAGCTAAAATTGTCCTTGAAATTTATACCAGCTAAGAACCAGTCAGTAAATTCCATCACAGTCAGTAGATTCCATAAGATGCAGCTTCATAATCGGACTGGAATGGCCCAGCAGTGTTGCATCTCTCTGCAGAACAGCAGAGCCCTTTGTGCCAGTGGGAKACAGAAGATCTTCCCTTTATGTAAGTGCTGGAGTTGTCAATTCATGAGGGTATTCTCCCCCAGGCTCTATAGATGGAGTCACATGCCATGTTTCCACCACTCTTCTGCAACAAATCTTGGTGATAAGGAGGTGTCGGAACTGAGAAACAATAGACCCGTCACTTTATTTATACTAAGCTGCAAATTTGTCAGATTCTTGGGAAAGTGTAAGTGATGTTGACTCTTTTAGCCTGTACCAGAGCTTACTGTACTGTCCTTGCATCTGTTTTACACTTTTAAGGGAAAGTTATCTTCCCTGGAAGTGATAAGGGTCTTTGAAATGATCACTCTAACACTTCATGGGAATGAACACTAAGACTTTATCACGCACCAGCTAAACCCAATTTCACCTATTTTCACACATACTCTTCTGTGGTTCCCATAATTTATTGACCTATTTATTGACTGCCTGCCTKTGTAATATAATGTAGAATACAGAATGTTTTATTTTTTGTGCTTGTGTGTAATCCCACTTGGATAAAACCTGTACTGTTCCTACCTTACATGGAATCTCTGCTGAGTTGTGTGGCACAGAGAATGAGGTTGCTGACTTTTTTCCTCCCTTGGATACTTGTAAATGCACATGCCACAATTATCCCCTTGCCTGCAGAGCTGCTCCCTCACTGCAGTGATTTCAGTGGAGTTCTGGAGCACATTTGGTCTTGTCCAACTCCTCTTGCAGGGGTATCATGGCTCTAAGTGCTCGGCTGTGTAGTTTATTGTACAGTTATGCAGYCTCCAGATAGTGGCTGCACCGTGGGCTGTGATATTGCTTTATTCCTCACCCCATGAGTGATTGACACCCCTGGCAGACCTTTCCCCCAAGCCACTCTGCAATCAGACCCTGTGGCTAATGGCACGTTGRAGGAATTTGTGGGAGGTGTGATATTCGCTCTGCTGACATCAACTGCAGCAGCCAACGGTTGAAGTGTGACCACACAGACCCTTTCAAAACTATCCACAATTCTTATGAAGCCATTTGCCAAGACAAGCCATTCACCTTGTTAGGAGTGATAATCCAGCWTTAGGGAGATAATCCGACATTTACTTTTATCATCTCATTTCTGCGAGCAGTCCCGTGGCAGACATCTGCCCTCCCTGCATTTTCCCCTCTGTCCTCCCCTAGCAGCACCAGTGTCTCTGAATAGAGTACWGGGAAAGCTGTGCCTTAAAAACAAYAAGYAACCCACTGCAWTCACCCATAAATATATAAAGTCTCACTGTAAATTCTCAAGTGACCACATTGCAAAACAGTGTGGTGCCTGCACTCTGTCAGAGATGTGCTGTAGCAGAGTCTGTGGTGTGCTGTGGTGCAAAGCAAACACAGTCAATGTGTCATTTTGTCAGCTGCATGTGTGAACTTCTGCAAGATCAGTAAAAACGTCAATAAATTCCAATTACAGTCCTTTAGAATTAGGGAGAAGCCARTCTGTTGATATGAGTAACTTTTCTTTATAAAGACATGAGGATSGTGCTACTCATTGAGGAGGATTTCAGCCAGACTTTTTTGTGAAAGGAGTAAAGCTGTGTTTTATTGTGCTATTTTGGGAGAAAACTGAGCATCTCTTGGATCCTTCAGTTGCACATTGCTGTTCAGAGCTGAGATGAGAACTCGTGATAATGGTGTTTCATTTATGATGGGTGTCTGCCCGGACTGCACAGCTGCTTTATGGGCAAACCCTCCCTTTATCCTCACCTTTGGATATAACCACACAAAGGCTTTTTTTTTTTGTATGTTCGTGCAGTTTGATGATAGAGACCAGACCAAAAAACAAAAAAGGGGCAATTATTTCCTAAGGATCTTCCCCCRAGCAGCAAATTGAGGCTGTTTCTGCAAGCTCAGAAGTGCTTTGCTTTAATGCCCCTGTCCAAATTAGCACAACACTCACAAATAACAGGGTGAGGGTGTGACAAGAGCCAGGGCTGCCAAGCTGGGAATCCCAGGAGTCCCTGAAAAATGTTCCAAGTCCCTGAAAAAACATTTCCCTGCATGTTTTTCTTTGTTTCTATACTCCATCCATCCATCCATCCATCCATCCATCCATCCATCCATCCATCCATCCATCCATCTCTGAATTACTGCAAACAACTAAAGCAACCCTGTCTCAACCAAAATCATCAGTATCCGTTGGAATTTTGCTTTCATCTGTTTCTAGTCAAATATGTATAAGAAAGTGTGACCAGATATTGAGCCCTTTTTTGCTGGGTGTTTTTTAAAATTCCAGGCAAGGGTTTCAGGCTAAACAGGCAAGAGAGGCAAAGTGATGGGAGAAAATAAATGATCCCAGAGAGGAAGATCCTGGAGAGCAGGTCAGCAAGGGAGTTGAGGAAAGGGCTTTAGTCTTGGATTGTTGCTCTTAAATCAACACACACGCCTCCAGAAGAGCATGAACTTCACAACAACCTSCTCTGCTCATTCCTGGGCCTTTGCAGGAATGGTGACAGCTGTGTCTCCTGAGCAAACACTCAGCACCRATGCCAGATTTCACCAAGCACTTGGAAGTCTGAGGTTCCCTTAAAGGCTCTGTRTCTCTGAGTTCTCTGCACATGGGCTAAAATTCCACAGATTTCTCCCCAAAGCCTCCTTGCATTATTTCTCCCTTAGAGGTGACCCCTGGGGTCCAGGTTCCTTCTGCAGTGTCCTGTGTAGCTGATTGAGGATACAGATTCCCAGCTTTTTGAGTGTTAAACCTGACAGCTCAGCGTGGTTTTTCTGGCCCTGTCATCGCAGCCCTGCCCTTGCTCTGGGCTCTTTGGGGTGATCTGTGAGCCTGGGACAAGGACCTGTTCTGCCAGGAGAGCAGGGCACTCCCTCTCCCTGGCAGTGCCTGTATTGGCTCATTCCCATCCCTTTTGGAGGTGCTCAAATGCCGATTTTTGGGGGAAAAATATGTATTCCTCAATATTGTGGACACATCCCTTTCCAATGATTTTGTGCCCTGACAGGTGAGCAGCACCTCTGGAGATAAAGGCATGAGATGAACCTTCCCAAAACTGAAGCCATTTCAGAAAAATCATCATCCAAAGCAGCAGCCAGAGACTATTTTAAATTTCTGCTCCCCAAAACTACTGCATTGCCCTTTTGAGACTGCTCAGAGAGCAAAGCAAACCAGAACCTCCAGCAGTGCAGAAATAGCAMAGGATGGTGTGATTTTGGTAGTCCCAGGCAGTTTGGTGCCTAGATTGCCCACAGGACAATGGCAGAGATGCAGTTTAACATTTTCTGTGAAACACACTGAGCCAAAGCCCTGCAAAATATATTAGGATTTTAGGGAGAAGGGGAAAAAAAACTGAAACAGGAAGATTTCGTGGTACTTGAACATCTGCTTCAAACATTTGAAAAACTACAGCCCAGTGTTATTTTAAACTTCCTTATAACCCAGTTCAACATTTGGAGTGCAAACACTGTTAATAGGATGGGAACTGGGGTGGTGGTGCTTTGCTTACTATATTGGGAAACAAAACCAGAACAAAGCCAGCTTGAGATAGAGCTTTTGTTTATGTTGCTGACCCATCTGTCTTCATTAATGCATTATTTACAGGAAAAGTTAAAAAATTAGGTTCTGCTCCCTCTTCAAGTGCGGCAGCAACAAATAAAGGCTGAATGGTTCATTTGCTCTTGACTAAAAATGGAAATTCTTATCAGCACCCCTTGGAAGAAGAGGTTTATTATGTGGAGTGTATTATTGTTGAGTATGAGTGCTGGGACCAGGCTTTTTGGCCACAGCTGTGCACTTCTAGCCCAGCAATGTTAGGGGTGCRGGGCAGCCAGGGAGGTGCTGTAGCACAGAAAACAGAAACCAGCCACACAATATGGCCCCCATCTTACTCTAAACTCCTTCTTTGAAGTTAAAAAGAGAAATAATGTGGATTTTCCCCTGTGTYGACGTACACAGGGTAATGGTGTGATTTTCATGGGTGTGAACTGGGACAGGTTTGGGGCTAAGCCCTGGCATGGCTCAGGAACCACCCGGGTGTCTCTGGCACTGAGGAGCAGCAGAGTGGGGTGACACCCCTCTCTCCTCCCTGCAAGTTAACAGAACACACATGTGCACTTGAATTCCTGGAGTTTAAATGTCTACATGAGGAGAGATGAAAGCCCCCCAGGACGTGTCTGCCTCGAACATCCTCCAGACAAATGAGGCAGCTTTGTGAGTCTGTTCCGAAGCCACTTTAGCTGGACATGGCTGATCACACTGAGTTGGCAGAGCTGAAACTCAGAGGASCTGAAGTTATGGCCCAGCATCCTGGACATTTCCTAATGAAAACATTGTCAAAGCAACTGCTGTGCAAATGGGCTTGGAACCACAGAATCCCAGAATGGTTTGGGTTGCAAGTGACCTTAAAGCCCACCCAGTGCCACCCCTGCAATGACAGGGACACCTYCCACTGTCCCAGGCTGCTCCMAGCCCTGTCCAGCCTGGCCTGGGACACTTCCAGGGATGCAGGGGCAGCTTCTCTGGGCACCCTGTGYCAGGGCTTCCCCACCCTCACAAAGAGAAATTGCTTCCTAATATCTAGAGAGACATTCACAATATTAGAAAGATATTTCAGCTTTCTTAAAAGCAYCTTAGTAAGAAGAAAAAGCCAAGTTTTGTATTAAAARYTCAYKGAAGTAGAGACATTCATTAAAAATSYAAACTCTATCTATAAACCACAAATSCAGGGATTTCCCTTTTTGTCAAGATTCATCACCTCATTTGCACATCCCCCCACAGGAATGACCTCAGAGCRCCAGGCACATTTTGGGAACCAATCTGTTGCTGGGCATCTTGTCTTGCTCTTTTTTGCCCCTGCCCTGCTCTCCTCCATCCCTCACTCCTCTCCCTCTCGAGCTGTGTCTGTGTGGTTTGGCCACAGCTCCAATGCCACTCCCGTGGGATGGCTCTTGAGGCACGTCCCTGTCTGTCTCTGTCTGTCCCTGTCTGTCCCTGTCTGTCCCTGTCTGTCCCCATCACGTCCCTGTCCCTCCCCAGGAGCAGCTTGCTGGGAAACTGCAGGGGAAGGAGCAGCCATTGGAATGATTCCTTCTTTCCCCAGATAAAAGCAGAAAGAAAAATCCACTTTTTGACACCGTCAAGTAAATGAAAAGTGCAAGGACGTCCAGCTCTCCCTCTTTCTCCCTGGGCTACTGCTGCAGCAGCTGAGGGTATTTCCCTTCAAGATGCAACTTAATAAATCCCAGTTTACCCTCCAGCCTCCCGGGGAGTCACTTCAGATGTTTGGAAGAGCAGAATTTAAGCTCATGCTTAGCAGGAAAAAATTTCACTTCCAGCTCCAGCACACCACACTCGGTTGATGGCTGCATTCTTCCAGAAAACTGAGTTACTTCTTCGAGCAGATAATGTCAGAAAATAGAGAAGAGTTTTGCTAACACCTGCACTGCAAAATATACTGCAAAACATTCTGCAACATACCCAGTTCAGGGCAAAAGAACTTGTGTTGGGAACGGGAACTTTGCTTGGTTTATGCTGTTGGTACCTGTTCAGGGTGGTTCTGTTCCCAACACAAATTGATTCCCCTCCTGCTCAGCATATCAAGGGCTTAGCAGGACTCTTGACTGTATTTTTCAGGTAAAGATAGGAAACATGAGTGATAAAAGCTATCAATGTGGATACAATAAAGGAAATTATATGAAAGGAATTATTTCCATGACACRGAGGCACGCTTCCTGCACAGGAAGGCGTTGGGTTGCTCCCTATCTCCAAATATTATGTTTGCTGTGATGACYAACAAAGACAAGACACTGGGTTTTATTTTAGTTGGGCAGCTGCAATGCCATTAATTCAATATTAATGTAACAATTTTGCACCAGTTGTGCCTGTGGTGACTTTAGGAGGAGGGATGCAGCATTAGAGATCCCCAGACAATGTCCTTCAGCTCTGTGTGACTGAGCCTGTCCAGGCTGGGAGCTTCACATGGTGTTGAAAATGTATGTGTYGAGTTAAGTGAGAAGGTTTAAGGGCAGGGTGGTCTCTGCAATCGGGTACAGTAGCTGACTAGCAACAGCAGCTAAACAACAGCCCAGCCTGCCAGAGTGCTCAGGTTTATGTTGGCTTTGCTGTAGCAACTCCTTATCTGCCAGAGATTAGAGCAGTTCACATCAGTTGTTGTGAGATTTGGTGGAATCCATTTCCTGAGCTGTCACTGCTGGCTAATCGGGCAGAGTGGAGATGCAAAGTTTTGGGAGAGTCAGAGAGCAAAACTGCAATGATGATCAAGCTCTGATTGCTTTTATCATAGCCAAATTTTAAGGTATTTATATAATTTAGGTCAAAATAAATTTAGGTTTAACAAATTTAGGTTAGATTTATGGAAGGAATTGTTCCCTGGGAGGGTGGGGAGGCCCTGGCACAGGGTGCCCAGAGAAGCTGTGGCTGCCCCTGGATCCCTGGAAGTGTCCAAAGCCAGGCTGGACATTGGGGCTTGGAGCACCTGGGACAGTGGGAGGTGTCCCTGYCCATGGCAGGGGTGGCACTGGAAGGACTTTTAGGTCCCTCCCAATGCAAACCATTCCATGATTCCCTGATTTTAGATGCTCAGCTCAACCCAGAGAAGCCTCCAGGCTGACACCTGATGCAGCTGAACAGGAAGCAGAGCAAATGCACAGTAGGAACAATGAGCCCTGTTACCATTTCCACAGACTCTGGGAGTTGTGGCCTCCAGTTYCTGCTCACTGTGCTCCTCACCTGCTCTGCACTGAATCTCCCATGGGATTCAGGATCCACAGGGATCCACAGAAATGGGATCCCACATTGTCTGGAAATCCAGAGGCTGATGCAGATGTTGAAAATGGTTGAAGTGATTAAATTTTGATTTACAGCAGTTGGTTGCTGCTGAGACAGACACAAAATAGCAACAATGTGCAAATGCAACCTGCTATCCTAARCCTTCCTTGGAGCTTTGTACCAATTCTGAAGTTATTCTGGCCAGGAAAGCAATCTGCTTTCATCCACAGTCACTTTCCTTGCTGAGCTACTTCCTTTTCTCTTGGGATTTCTCCAGCTCCCGTCATTTCTTGTTCTTTCCCACTCCTCTGCCCATCAACAACTTACACCAGCTGCAAATTTGGCCCAATAGTATTGATTGTGTGTCTTGTGCTTCCTCTGTGGRCCCTAATTAGTGTGCTGGAGTTGAGCCCAGTGCCCTGGGCAGGGAGTTAATGGCAGGGGAGCAGAGCAGCCCATGCTTGGTGGGGTGTTGGTGTCCTTCCTGGCGGGGCTGCCCCACACCAGCCCTGACCCTGCTCAGGGCACTGCCTGCAGCACTAATGAGCTCCAGGGCAGGCAGAGTATTTAGACAAGGGCTCAGCCAGCTCCCCAGAGCTGCATTAACCTCTGCTCTGACTGCAGGGGAGACGAGTCCCTCCTTCAACAGAGCCAGGCTCTGCCACACGCTGCAGTGGGACCATGGAACACAGCAGCTTTTGAGGGACTGGGAGCCACTGGGACACAATAAAACCTCTGTGAGTGAAGAATTGCACCTCTCTACCCCCCTCCAGCTGGTGTCATGTCAATAACCATCCTGCTTCTGCATCCTCCTTCCTAGGGAATGAACCAGTGTCTTCACCATGGGCACCCATGCTGGCARTGCTTCTGCCTCAAACCTTCAGCCCAAAGTCACTAAAAGGAAAGGTCAAGCCCGGTGATCAAGTTATTGGCACAAATATTTTTACTCCAGGYTGGAATTCAGGACCCCCAAGTCTTGGTCTGGCTCTGCTTCGTATGTGCCCTGCAAACATTTTCAAAAGCTCCATTACTTCTGTACCTTTTGGAAAAGCAAAAATCTGTGACCTCAATGGCCTGACCTTTCCTCGGATAGACAACTGCAGGTTGCAGGATCCTGATGCAGAACCACGTGGGCCAAAGGCTCCCTTGCTCCCGTGCTGAAGCACAACGAGGATGGGAAAATCAATCAGGGGAACAAAGAGCAGTCTGAGCATCTGAGCCCTGTCCCAGAGAGATGAGCACCTCTGTGGGTGCAAACCATGCCAAAGTTCCGGGATGGGATGGGATGGGATGGGATGGGATGGGATGGGATGGGATGGGATGGGATGCCATGGGATGCCATGGGATGGGATGCCATGGGATGGGATGGGATGGGATGGGATGGGATGGGATGCCATGGGATGGGATGCCATGGGATGGGATGCCATGGGATGGGATGCCATGGGATGCCATGGGATGCCATGGGATGGGAGTTTCACCCCAGCTGCTCTCCCTGTCTGTGATTTCTCAACAGCTGACAAACAGCATAAAGGCTCTGCTGCAATTTTATTTTTAAAAGCCAGCTTTCTTGCCATCATCAGTGGGGCTGGAGGTCTGAGTGAGCAGGAACGGGTCAGGGTGGATGACAGCAATTTAATCTGCTGCTGCTTTTCCAATCCTTCCTGTGCTGTTCCTGACCCTATGCCAACGCCCTCCCGCTGCCAGCAAGATGAAAGATCCAGCTTTGTGGAGATAATGGGTTTCTAAACACGTACCCCTTGTTTTCTGCAAGCTGTAAAAGTGATTTCTCCCCATTTCACACTTTGCAGAACGTTCTTGACACTGGATAGGAGGAATACAGCAAGCAACCCACATGTTCCCACTCCCCCAGTGGAGACGGAAACCCAGCGTGTGACAGCACTCCCGTTTCCAGTGGACATGTTGACCTTTCACTCCTCAGCACTGTCTGTAGCTGTTGTGTTGGGAACAACTGTCCTTGGGGTGCTTGGCTGACCTCCTGACTCCTTTTGGAAAGGCATTTCCATAGAGCTCAGCACTTCAAATGAGCACCAGCGTTTAGTGGCATCAGATATGTGGATGCATGTGAAAGGAACATTTGACAGCTTTCAAAAATCCATCCCCGGAGCTCCAGGAAGGGACACACAGGGTAAAGGTGTCATTGAAAAGACTCAAAACCCCCCACTGGCCTTAGGGATTGAGTGTGAAACTCATGCAGAGCACATGGAGCTCAARGGGAGCCTCTCTGGCTGGATGGCAGCCTGAGCCAGCCTTTATCAGGGAGACGAGGAAGGAAACACGGCAACACTGCCGGGGAAGGAAAGGTTTACCTCTCACATGCTCAGAACGCAGGTGCCGAGCCAAGATTGCCTTCATTTCATTAATGAGAGGTCAAACCCCTGCCCCCCTGGCTGGGGGGAATGTGCTCATTTGGAAATCTCTCCCTGGATGCAGCAAACGCTGGGGCCAGCTGAGATTACAGGAACGTTCCCCTGTTCCCAGCCCCTGTTATCGGGACATTGTGTGAAGAGGGCTGAAATATCACATCGTGTTTTTACGCGTGATAAAACAAATTTTCACAAGCCCCTCCAGCGGCCGCTGACAGCTCCGGGAGCATCGGTGCCCTCGGCCACGCAGGGGGGACAGGGAGACCTTAGGGACAGGAAAGCTTTTTGTGAAGCTTCTTCCCATGATGGGCACAGGAGAAAACAGGGTATTTCTTTGTCCTCAGACTCGCTGCTCAGTAGACTTTTCACCTTGGTGAATTCTCTGGTGTTTCCTAAAGGTTGAGCACACCCTGGAGTCCYGCAGTGGCAGCACCACTGAGGTCTCTGCTCTACCACACAGCCAGGAAAATCACTCCCAAATTCCTGACTCTGTGTTTGGCTGAAGTTATAAACCTTACTTCTTAGGAAACCCAAAGCCCAATTAACCGCTGGGCACTCCTGTTTATAGGAATTACCTGCTGAGAAAACTCCTGCAGAGGAAAGGATGAACTCCTGCTCCAAGGGTGACCCTGCTGGGGACCCTCCTGCAGGCAATTCCAGCAATGGGAATTCTCCAAGGAAGCTGCTGTCCCAGCTGGAGTCTCTGTGCCATGTTCACCACGCCAGCACTTGGGGCATTTGCCTGCTTGAACAACTCACAGTTCCTAAACTTGCAGGGTTTGGGGCTGCAATGGATGAGGATTTTCTCCAAGGAAGAGCTTATGTGGACAACTCTCACCCCTGGTACCCTGGCTGTTTCCACCTGCCCACATGTTCCCTGGCATTATCAGGACACTTCTCTTTTCCAGGTAATTTTTCCTGCAGACCAGTTTGACAATGTGGCTTCGTAGATCCCAGTGCTACAGCAAGGTGGCAGGAAAACCCAGGGAAAGTGGGACAGTGGGACTGCTCTCAGTGTTTGGGACACTTTTTTCTCCCCACCTAGGAGAACAGTTGCTCATACACCCAATTGGGCAGTGTTTAYTCCTTAAAGCAGCCTGGTTTGGGGGTATCTTTCAGCACCCACGTAAAGGAAGGACAGACTGCATCACTCTGGAATTGCTGGGGAGAACAACATGTTCTCACTGCTCCTGGGGTTTGGACAAAGCTTCCTCAGCCATGGCTGGACACTTCCYGCACGTCCACCTCGCCTCCCAACGTGCTCCTTTGTGCAGTGGCCAAGCTAAAAAAGGAAAGCTCCTATCATGCCAAAAATGCATCTTTGATAAATATGAGGGGATAAGTTAGAATAAGCGTGACTGGCTTGGGATCCAAACACAATAATGTGGGAAGGATAATTTTATTTTCTTGCCTCTCATGCGCACCAAACCTTGGACACAATGGAGTGAATTCCTAAATTAATTTATTCAGTAAATGTCTGAGAAGAGCAAAACAGAGTTTCTGCTCTAACACAAAGAATGCAGTGAGGTGACTAAAAGGATGGACTAAAAGATAYCTTACTTTCATCTACTTTCATCCACACTACATCATTTAACAGYTTTAGATACATTGGGATCTGTGGTTCAATTGCTTTAATTTGGAAAGCCCTATCACATTTAAAGGAAGAGGAAAATCCTCTGTGTGATCCCCCCATTATCACCTTGGTAAAGCTTTTRTGTCCTCACACTGCAGTAGGAGGGTTAAGGGGTGAAAAATACCTTTTCASAGGTTCCCAAAAGCCTACAGGACAGGTCTGGAAAGGCTCTTGCTTTATTGTCTGTTGTGGTTTTATGACAGGAGTAGCATCACACTCTCCAGGGGATCCAGACCCAAAACTGCTGGGCTGAAGAGCCACCAAACCCCCCCAGAGTTTATAATGTCCCTCGCAGCAACCCCTGCTCCAGGAACAGGAGAAATTCTCTGCTGCTTCCACTCCAAAAAGCTCCACGGCCTGGCTGCATAAATAGAGAGAGGAAGGAAATGTAGGCTGGGCATCAATCAGTTTTCAGAAATCTCATGTTGTGATGTCTCCAATAGAAAGTGCAGAAGATCCAGAACAAGCTTCAAGCAGTGCCTGTGTTCAGGTGAGGCTCTGGGCTAAGCAGAGAGGACACCCACCCCCTCAGGGATGAAAAGAGTGCAGTTCACAGGTCTGGTATGGGTAATTCATGGTTTTCTGTCTCTGGAAAAAACTCACTCATTATCTAACAGCACCCAAGGACAACACCAGCTCTCAAGGTGCCCGTGTTGCTCTCTGAGGCTGCTCCTCCCTCCAGGCTCAGGAATTTCCAGYCCACCTGACCTCTGCTGGAAAGTCTCTCTTTCAGAGATGACCTCTATAAACCTTGCAGATGTTAAAGGGTGGAATATCTTCAAAGGAGTCCCTCTGATCCTCAGCAGCCAYGGGGCTGTTTTGCCTATCTGAGCGGAAGCAGAGGAATGCGCRGTTTATACTAAAATAACGTGCACTTGTCCTAATGGTGGAGGTTTCTGAGCCTCAGCCAAGCCTTTGCACGTCATTACAGTCTGCTGTGAAGGAATTATTGGCCTCTTCACACTTTTGATCTTTGCAGAAAGGAGCATGTGGCATTTCCAACCCAGATGTTCATGATGTTGCTCCTAAACCCGATGGAGAAGTTTCCCTCTAATGACTCCTGAGCCTCACACTCAGATTAGTGATGAGCTTCTTGCAAAGGTAAAAAATGAAATAAACACTGGAGCAGCTCTATCAAGGTCATCTGAAATCATAGAAAATAACTGTGAATGGCAGCAGTTGCTGTGAAATGGTGGCAGACACTTTGGAACCTCTTTATCTGAGTGTGTCAGGAGATGCCTTAGGATTTAGCTTCTATATTTCTCTTGTATCTGTAATCCTGCAATTCCTGTAATYCTTAATGTATAACTCTAGACTCCACATAGAGTGCTGAGCTTCTGTTCTCCCATGTTTTGCACAAAACAATTCCTCTGCAGCCCCAAACTCAAGGACACCTCCCTGGGCCAGGCCCCAAGAGATGGAAACAACAGAGAATTGGGGGAGCCAAGTTGGAGTCAATGACTGCATTGGCTGCAGCTGCAATTGGAGGATTCAGCAAATCCCGATGTGCAAATGGACAAAAGTGAGAAAGGGTGAAAAACCCGTGAGCCATGGTCCATTGTGGGTGTGGGACTGCCCTGAATGGCCCTGAAGGCTCTGAAATAAATAGAACTGCTTTTGATTCTCTGAATTTTGTCTGGCCTCTGTTTTAGGTAGCCAGATCAGGCATCAAAAGAAGTGGATTACCACCGTGGTACTGCTGGAAGGACGACTCTCTGGCAGGGGTGGAGGACAAGCAGAAAGGTCACAAATAGCCACAGGGACACCTTTGTGTCCATGTGGTCTCTACACTGATGGCAGCAAGTGATGGGGAGAGACCTGACATCCTCACTGGGGTGCAAACCCAGGTTTCCACAAGCTGGCTGAGGAAATCCTGTGGGCACTTCAGAAATAATGAAACACCAAAGCAGGGGYGGTCAATAAGTCCAAATTTGTCATCCTTTAAAGTCTGATCATCACAGAAAATGCAGAACTTTCTGGGAAAGTTGCTGATGGGCTCYCTGTGCACAAAGAGCTCCAAGTAGAAATGTGTGAAAGTGCTCCCCAAGCTTTGTCAGCTGTGCTGGATTTAGGAACACGTGGCTGTAGGGAGCAGTGACTTAAAACAACGCAACGACCACAGAACTGAGAAGGTTTGTGTGATCCTGGGCTCTTGTGCCTGGAGCAATGGCAGGGATGGCTGGCACAGCACAGCAGGGGATGCTGCAGGAGATGTCAGAGCCTGCTGGGCTTGTCTTGCCACACAAAGCACTGAGCAGCTGTGATGGATGTGAGCACCTCCACAGTGCAGGCACTGCTCATGGGCTGTGCTACCCCAGACTGAGGCTCTTCTACCTGCCCAGATCCAGAATTCAGGGGTGTTTTACATGTGGATATCTCCAGCAAGGAGACAGGCACTGGTTTGGTTTTGTAAAGGCATCATGCATCCATACCCCAATCTTCCGAGTGAGACATTCTGACTGAGCAACAGGAAGTGCTGGCCTGTTCTCCAGGTAACTTGAGCAGCTGAAAGAGGAGYTGAAATAAACACCAAAAAAAGCTAAAAGGTATTTTTGAAATTTCCTGGTCCAGAGCAAAAACCAGCCCCTAAGCTCTGATCTCCTTCCTCCCACTCAGCTTGTGGGGCAGTAGCAGGGCACAGAAAAATACAAGATCCTGGCTCTGAACCTGCAATTCCTTTGGATTCGTGCAGCTGCACTTTGTGTCTGTGCAAAGCTGAGCATCTCCTCCTAGTTGGTTTTGGCACCAGTTTTACTTGTGGATTTAGTTAAGTTTTTTATCTCCTCCTCAAACATCTTGGTTTTCTTCTCCAGGTCACCCCACAAGCGCTCCATGTTCATCAGCTTCTGCTCCAGCTCTCCAGACTTCTTCTTCTCCTGCTCAATGTCCTGGTTCAGCCTCCCCACTTTGGCCCAGACTTCACAGTTTTCCTTCTGGAGACTTCAAAGGGAAACAGAGCATGAAAGGATTTGATTGGAAAAGCGCTGGAAAATCATCATTTGGCTCTTAAGGAGCCTAACTTCAGTGTGATTAAGCATCAAAACAAGCCAGAGGTGATGTCCTGAGCCCCTCAATGGCCGCACAATTTGATACAATAAATCAGTAAACATGATAAGTGTGTATTGATAATGGGATAATAAGCATAATATAATAACAATATGTGGAGCTMTAAACACTGATGGTTACAACCAATGGTGGAATAATGCTACTGGTGAATTCTGGAGAGTATAATCATCCAATATTGTGGTAATAACAAGAATTATGACAGTGTAATTATTGCAGGAATATTGCAGTGCCATATAGTGATGTCATAAGAGCTATGAAGTATTAATGTTGCAATAATACATTACCCATTGCCATGAGAGTATAACTCGTACAGTACAGCACACTGATTTTTAGATAGCCTGCTATATACTATATTTTATCATTAATCATTACTATTACATACTGCATAATATTACTGCTAATTAAATTTGTGCTGTGTTTGCTGTCACAACACAAGCTGCACATTTCCCACCCTGCAGAAAGCAGCTCCCTGCAGTTACCTTGTAATTCGTTTCTCATAGTCATTTTTCTGTGCCTCCAGATCYTTTTCCAGCTTGAGGATCATGTTTTGCAGGAACTCCCTGCTCTCCTGATCAGGCTTGGAGACCTCAGCAGGGCTGCTGGTGGGACTGAAGCAGGGCAGAAATTCCTTCTCGGAGATGCTGCTGGAAGGGCTGGGGCTGGAGCCGCTGCCCTCCCCACTCTCTGCCTGCGAGAGGGGAACATTGTCACAGGTTGGAGCCCTGTGAAGGTCGAGCAGCTTRAAAAGATCGTGAGACAATGTTCTCTTGTGTCCATCAGAGGCTGCAGGGCGTGTGCTGCTCCCCGGGGAGCTTTGCCAAAAGTCACTGGCAAAGATGTCATTCTTGTCCTTGCTGCCTTTCTCCTCCGGAGGAGCTGCTGTCAGCAAAGATTTCCTTGTAGGTAAAGTCTGAGTTCTTTTCCTTGACTGTGTTTTCCACGTTCCCAGYGTGTCTTTGGACTCTGTATCTTCCCCGGGGACACTCGAGCTCGCAGCTGGGCCGGGGGCACTGCTGGAATTGGGGTCAGCCCTCTGTAAAACAGAGCGTGGCTTTAGAAGAGCCCGGTCCTGCTCTGAGAGCAGAAAGGTCACAGCCACTGCAGCGACTGCAARGTTTACAAAGGGCACATTTCAACCTGGTGGCAGCCACAGTTTTCCATAAAAAACTATCTGGAATTGTACYGTGTTTAGCATCAAAAAGAACTTTTTGCAGAGACTCCTTCTGAGAAAAACCATAATCTCCAATGTTTTCCCTTCACCAGCCTGAGCTGAAAAGGTTTCATGTGTTTGGCTGTTTAGCCAAAAAGCTTTGGGAGTTTTCATATTTCCCAGAACAGCAGATTTTCCACAGGAAAGTGGAAAGTTTATCTACATCATTTTCCTGATGTAAATATTCCAGGAATGASAGATACAGCTTTCTAACCTATAAATAGCAAGTGTTCTTAGGGCTTGCTGACTGTCAGAGCCAGTCACAAYTAATCACACATTTAATTAATGCAGGTTTGATTATTTCCCTGAGGGTCTGTCCTTACCATTTGCCTTTGGATGGAGCCTCTGGGCACTGTGGGGTTCTCTCCAGCTCCCCAGCCCACAGAGCTGCGTGGGACAGGAGCTTTCTTCTCAGTTTTTTGGGCAGGTGGGGAGGGTGGCACATCCTTGGATGGGGGAAAGAGATTTTCATGGTCACTGATCATCACAGTCATCACCTTCTGGACCTGGGGTGTGCCTGGAGGAATTAGAGATTGTCAGGGGCAAACCCAAGGCCAGGGGATCCCTTCCACCACTTGGATTTCTCTGGTGTCTAAAATGGAGATGGAGCAGAAAACCAGGATCAGAAAGCCAAATCAAGGGAGTGGTTTTTACATCTCCCTGGAATAGCAGGAGCAGGATATGGAGCAACCAAGCCAGGAGTCTGCTCAGGTGCACCAAGCCACAAAATGTGACCCTTTGGGTCAAGAGCAAAGCCCTGCTATCAGATGTGTGGCTGGACTTGATGGTATCAAAGGTCTTTTCCAGCCTTAGTGATTCCACGAGTTGGCATTGCAGCCTTGCAGGTACTGAATCTGAAATCCAACCAATAATAGTGTACCCCTGAGATCTGGAAAAACAAAAGGGAATCTGAAAGTCTGGATGGAGGAGGACAAGACAGAGGAGGCTGTACCAAAACAACGAGACTGAGTGGCCTTGACTGTGAGAAAAGGAAAGAGGAATGTTGAAGAAGAACAAAGTTAGGGCAGGGGCCAAAGACAGAGCAAAATCACGAGAATTAATGACACTGCAGCTTTTGCAACACACCAATCATATGCTGATGAGCAGAGAAGGGGCTGCCAAATAGCCAATAGATAGTTCCATTTATGCAGAAGACTTAGTATACACCTGTTGCTAGGTAGATAAAAGGGGTTCAGCCCCACAATAAAGTGCTATGTCTGTGTCTGTCTGTGTCTGTATCTTTTGCTCGTTATTTGTGTCATGCTGTCCATCCCTACTGGACACAGCAGGAACATGGAGAGGTTCTGCAAGGAGAGGCAATGACAGAAGGAGCTGAGTCCCCTGTTTGATGTGATGCCTGTGGAGCAGAGCAGCCTTGGACCTTAAAACATTTCTTTTGTCACTTGTGCTACTTCTGCCCCTGCCCACACGATCACAGTTTGGCTCAGCTGAACACTCATTTCTTTGATTTTCCTGTTTCCCCCAGAAGAATTTTACACCTTTCTGCTCTGAGCAACACAGATACGACCTCAGCAAACCCCCGAGTCAGCTGAGCTCTGTGAAGGGAATATGCAGTGTAGTTCCTAAGGGGGTTTTGTCACCATAAACACCTTTACAGCCTAACAAACACTTGGCTTGATTCTGCCCTGCTGTTCTCATTGTACTCAGGCACATTTCTGGCTTATATCCACAGCTCTCCGATTTTCTCTTAATTTCAAGACTGTGGRTGCAACTCAGTATTTTAGCAGCCAGGTGCTCCTGTGCCAATTATTCCAGGAGCCCCTTTTACCTCTCATAATAATTGCAGGATCCTCTATCTTGGGTCTGATGAGGTTCACTCCRATCACTGTTGCCAGGTTATCCACACTCATCTTGTTGACACTGGAGTTCAGCTGTATTTCATAGAGAAACCTGCCAGAATCCAAGAGCAAATATTTCACATCAAAGGTGGAAGACTGCAAAAAAACCTCACKGGTGTAAAATCCTGATTCATCCTTCCAGCTCTTCCTCTCAGTCACAGAGGGTGGCCTTAGAAGGGTGTACWGGAGCTGGGTCTTACTGGTATCAGAATAAAAACCACCATGTGAGGAGCTATTCCCCTTAAAAACAAATCAGAAAGGAAGGGAATCAAAGCTATAACCAGAGAAAAACCACCCAGACTGGATGAAACACAGAAGTTTTGGTGCATAAGGTTTTTGTCCAGGAAAACTACTCCTGATTTTAATTCTCAGGAATTTATAATTGAGTTTGAAGGTGGTAATTTATGTTCAGACATTGTCAAGGTGTTAATCCCAGGGGCTCAAATTCTCCTCTACAAAAATCGGGATCTGATGATTCAGAGAAAACCAAAGCACAGCTTGAAYAGGCTGTCCAGAGGAGTCATCCTTTGGGATGACATTTCTGCTCCCCAACACCAAATGTGAGCTGTTGGTGCCTTGTGCAGAGCACTGACCTGCAGATGTAGCTGAGGAGATTGTAGTTGTCTCTGGGAAGGAGGGACAGCTGCTTCAGGAGCTCCTGATGGCCCTAAATGCAGGTAAGAAACAGCTCCAGGAAGATTCAYAGGCACACATGGACTCAAGAACAGCTCTTGGTCACTCCATCCATGCCTGTGTGGTGTCTCCCTCTGATGATTCCACCAGTCCCAGGGCAGTGGTGGAGTCCCCATCCCTGGGAGTGTTCCAAACACATCTGGATGTGGCACTCAAGGACATGGGGCAGTGGTGGAGTCCCCATCCCTGGGAGTGCTCCAAACACATCTGGATGTGGCACTCAAGGACATGGGGCAGTGGTGACCGTGGTGGTGCTGTGCTGATGGTTGGACTTAAAGATCTTAAAGGTCTAATCCAACCTCAAAGATTCCATGGCTCTGATTCTCTTGGCATTTGCTCACCCTGGAAGTTATATTTGTCCATCAGGCCCAGTATGGACATGAAAAGGTTCTGCCAGCAAGGAGAGGCAGCCCCAGAAGGAGCAGGGTCCCCTCAAAGGGCACATGTGAGGAGCTCTCTGCAAAGAGCTGCTCCTGCCTCATCTCCTTCAGTGTCTTGTGTGTAAATATTTTGGACATTTTTAACCCCAAAGATCCTGAAGTGAAAAAAACCATGAGAAATATTTTCCCTGGAAGCACTGGGCTGAGCTCCCACAGCAGCTCCCAGAGGATTCACATCATGGCTTCGTGTGTTTTTCACCACTGTTTTTGTATTTCCCCATTCCTGGAAGTGTTCAAGGCCAGGTTGGGTGGAGCTTTGGTTAACCTGGGCWATGGAAGGTGTCCCTGCYCATGTTGGGGTGGARCTGGATGTGTTTTAAGGTCCCTTCCAATCCCAACCACTCTGGGATTCTGTGGTTCCATCTACAGGAACAGCAGCCATGGGTGGCTTTTTTTTGCAAAGGCAGAGCTTCTTTTCCACCAAAATATATAGTTAGAAAAAGACAATTCCCATCTGTTGCTCACTTCTCCCTCTCCCAAATCTCCAATTCCCTCGTTGGTGCCYCCCAGGACCCCTCCCAGCTCTGCACTCAGCTCAGGCAGGTGGAGCATGCAGGATGTTGGGGCTTCCTTCTGTCCTTTCACATTTGTTTGCTCCAAAGGCTCCACAAAAAGAGGTGCTGAGCAGAACTTTAAGCTTTAAAATTCAGAAATCCACGTGGTTAAGTTGGAAAACCCTRCTGGAGTTGGGAAAGTTTTTCTTTTTAATATTTTTCCTTCTTTTTTTTCCTCCCCAGATGCCAAAGCTCAGTAACTACACAAATGATAACGCTGTGCACTTGGCACCTCCAGCTCACAAAGCTCTGGTGCTGAAGCTGATTTGAAGGCCAGGAGAAGGAAAACCAAAGCATCTCTACCTTTGACTCATCAGCTTCCAGTGCCTTTCCACAGAGCAGGAAATCCTCGTACTGCAGCCAGGGCACCACGGGCTCCGGGAGCTCCCGCAGGTAGAGCTTGAGCAGGGAGGCCACAGTGTGGACATCGGTGTCCCTGCAACGGGCAAAGACTGAGTGAAACCCAAACACAGCAGCTCAGAGCCCAGGGAGGCCCTGCTGGAGCTCTGTGTGCAGATGTGGAGACAGAGAGATGTGGGGGTGGGATCCACATGGCCCCTCAAACCAGGGAATGGCCCCAGCTGCCCAGAAAATAAAGGCCACCTCGAAAGGGAAGGCTCAGCACCTCATACCTGGGCTGAGCTGGGATAGCAAGAAATTCACTTCTAGAGCTCCTGCCTCCTCCCAAAGCCAAGTTTTGAGCAGGCACAAAGTCACAGTCTCAGCCCCACCCAGCTGGGAAGTGCTGGACCCTGGCACACAGTCCCTTTTCCTGGCTGCTCCATCACCCAGCCGCAGGTTTGGGCAAGCAGGAGCCAAAGTCAAGAGCAGCTGCTCCTGACACAACACAGGCTCTTGGCCAGGTATTGTCTTAGTGTCCCTCCTTTACTTTGTGAACCTAAAATCACTTTTCTTCACCCTCCGTACAACTGTGGATCCACGTTATTTCATGAGTGGGAGCTGCAAGTCTGAAGCACCACCCTGGCTCTTTGTCACTGCATTGAAAGGGGTGGAGAACCAAGAAAAAAGGAGCAAAACTCTTCTCCCATCTCCCCATTGCAAGCAAAGCCATCTCAGCTGGGGTGTGGAGGGTCCATGTGCAGATTCTTCCTGGAGCACCCATGCTTGGCCCCACTCCCCAGTGTGGAGCTGGCAGAGCYTCCCTGGGATTTCAGACCAGCAGCAATTACTGGAGCTCCTCTGCCAGGACAGAGGTTTTGTTGGACCTACAATACACTCCATCAGGCATCCTGAGGGTCTGGACTGCAAAAGCAGCTTTCTAACACTCCCCCCTCAACCCTGCCATGGTTGTGTGTGTGAAAACCCCTGAAAGCCCCAACAGGTTGCAAAGATGCACTGAAGGTCATGCCAGCACCTCACTGCTCTCAGGTCACTGCAAACCCCATTATTTGCCTTCCTGCTCACTGAGAAAATGTTTTGGTTGGGGTGCCTGGGGGYTGTAGTCAACCTGAGAGCACTCCAGCAATGCTCATTGCAAAYCCACAGGGGGAACACCATGGGGAGGGCTGAGCTCCCTGGCCRTGCCCCACTGCAGAACWGCTCTGCMAAAATTAAAAAAGGCTTCCAAAATTTAAAAAATGGGCCCCCACAGGTTCCAAGAGAAAGCTCTGAGCAGGGCTCAGCACCCAGGAAATGAGAATTTTTCAGCTACAAAGCCACTGGTGGGATGGTTTTCTGATTAAGGTGAAGGTGCTGGGTTTTTCTTAGAAAGCTGGATAAAACCAGGAAAGGTTTTGTGGTGAGGGACAGATCTGTGAGYAGAGAGATGATGCCCCTGCATGATGCTTAGGCGAGATGGGCTTTGCACAAGAATCCAGGGYAGCTCCTGGTTTTGGGGCTCCTCTCCCTCAAGCATCCATTGCTGGTAGCTCTGGGAGTTCAGGTTCCACAGGGGCTGCTCCCAAATTCCACACAGGCAGAGCATCCCCACATCCCCATGGCCAGTGTCACCTTCACACACACAGCAGCAGCCTGGGCAATCCTTGTCTCAGGGTAGGGAAGGAATTGAGACAAAAATCCTCCCTTTAGGTGCCATGGAAAGGCAGGAACCACTTTTCCTGTGTCCCAGCTCTGGAGTTGTGGCTTTCACCAGCACAAAACGGGGGTTGGAGCCCTGGAGCACAGGTGAGCAGGGCAGRGTGGGCTATGCCTTGGCAACCAGRGCCAAAATCAAGGGGATCAATCACRGGGGACAGGTGAGAAYCCTGGAGAATGGGAGACACTGGAGGGAGGGCTTTGGGAAGGGTCCCACCAGGGCTTTATCCTCCTTCTCTTGTTCTGCACAGGGCATGACAGAGGCAGCAGCTGCAGAGTCTCTCTCCTGTGGGCTGGAACAGGGGGCTCTCCTGCTCTCAGTCCTCTTGGCCCTGCAGAGGAGGAGGGGCAGGGGGACAGCAGCAAAAATCTCTCAACATCTCTCCCATCTCTATGCGGGATTGTAGGGAAAAGCAACAGGAGGAAAATAACGTGGCAGGGAAAAGAACAACTTCTGCTGTGTACAAGAGTGCTCTCTGAGCTTAATTGAGACCCTGCCCCTGCTCTTTTTTCTCAAAGCCCCCAGTGGATAGGCAGTGCARGTTCTTCCTTTTGTTCCTTCCTTGGCTGCTCCTGCAAACCATAATTGCTGCACGTGGCCAGGATTTTCCTAAATGCTTTCCTTTATTTCCACGAATCTCACCTCAGCACCCTCTGATTCTCTTTTTGTGGTTTCTGCTGAACCCTCTCTCCTCATCAAGCCCTTCTGGATGGTCCAGCTTTCCTGCAGAACACTGCAGGGCTCTGGAGGGTCAGACTGGCTGCTTTTCCCTGGAATTTGGGTTGGGGAGAGGGGGAATCCAGMGTTACCTGTCAAACGAGGGTCTCTCCCCGGCGTCGAAGGCATCCCGGAGCTGTTTGACCAGGTTGTCCTGGCCAGGGAGGCGGAAGATTCCCTCCTCGCTCACTCCGTGCTCCCGGATAAATTCTGCACTTTTCTGCACCAGGATGGGCACCTGCTGCTGCCCAAATTTCTGTTCATAGGCCATGGTGTCTGCCAGGCGCTGCCCRAACACCGCTGGGGAAAGGGCACAAGGTCAGAACATCCCAAAAACTCGGCTGAGAACATCTTACCTGCATACTGCTGGCAGCCAGCAGAACTTATTGCTCTGCCAGACACCAGAACCTTGCAAACTCCCTCTGCAGAAAGCAGAACTTTTTCCAGGGAAATAATAACAAAATAAAACCTTGTTCCTTCTCCAAATATTTGACACTTCTCAAAAGGAGTGGAACCAAGCAGTGGGCCTGGGGGTTTGCTGCCTGTAAGCAGGGTGCTAATCCAGAGGGGGACAGGGACAGGGCACAGGGAGGAGAGGAAGCTCATCACACAAAGCTGAAGGGTATAGAAAGCACAGGAGACCATGAAGAAATAAGGAAAGGTCCTTGCAGGGATATGAAGCTGGAATTCTTCCCGATCCAGTTGCTTTTGTTCCCCCTCCCCTCTCCTGAAATTCCCCTGTGCCAAGAACGGCTGTGCTTCACAGGGGATGGTACCTTTGGGAGCAAAACTGGCTTTTTCCTCCTGACCTGGCAGCAGAAGCAGCACTCCAAGGGAGGAAGGCAGTGCCTGGATCCCAGCTCTTCCTCCTCGGAGCCTGGGGCATGGTAAGAGCAGGCAAATCCCAACTCTAGCTGGCTCTGRCATATTAATGGCAAAAAGTCCTCTGGTCCTCTGCCATATTTCTGCCTCTGGTGTGTTCACCTTGTGCTCTGAAGGCTGAAACAATTCCTATGCATCCTCCAGAGCAGGAAAATTCAGGTAAACACCCTCACTTGGAACCACAAGGCTCATCAGCACCTGCCTGGTCATGGGGCTTTTTCAAAGGTCACTGGCTTACACCTTTAAATAATGAATATAAACCTGTCACTGTGCACACTAAAACCAAATATCTCTTTTTTTTTGGCCTCTCTGCTTTGGTAGCTGATAATGAGCTGRTTATTTCACTGAAGGCTGGCAGGTTTGTTGGTTTGGGGACACCTCCCCAGAACACTGCAATGATGGAGGTGTGACAGCCCTGACAAACCACACTGAGATATTTGAGATGTGTTWGCTGTTTCTTTACACTCTGCAGCATTTCTCCTTCTTGGTGTGCAACAAGTTCACAGCGTCCTGGACCACAGGGGCTGCTCCCAGGCTGGTTCTTGCCAAAACCTCCCTCATGCAATGGTTGTCTAAAAGCTTGTGTTTCCCAGTTGACACTGAAGTCAACATCTTCAGGTGTGAGGTTTGGGGTCTGTTAACCTGTGTATTGCCATAAAATGCAGCTCCATAGCTCCTGACTTCTCTGATGTCCTCAGGRCCCTCTGCAGTACATTTTCATTCATATAAAGTCACTTAATTTAGCTGGAAGAGACCCACAGCCTCCTAAGTTTAAAAAGGATAAGATGCAGAGCCATTACTAAATATTAGAGCCAGTTGGGACAATGCCCTGAAAATTCCTGGCTTGATCCTCATTTCAGCTGGGTGATGCTGCCTCCTCCTGGGTACAGCCTGGTCCATTTTGGAGGCAGAAAAACTCAGGGATGCAGAGGAAAASCTGCCATGTGGACAGGGTGGGAGAGCTGGGGGTGTTCACCTGGAGAAGGGAAAGCTGCAGGGAGACCTTAGAGCCCCTTCCAGTGCCTGAAGGGGTTCCATGAGAGCTGGAGGGGGACTGGGGACAAGGGATGGAGGGACAGAAAAAAGGGGGAATAACTAAACCGAAAGAGAATAGATTTAGATCAAATATTGGGAAGAAATCCTTCCCTGTGAGGGTGGGGAGGCCCTGGCACAGGGTGCCCAGAGAAGCTGTGGGTGCTCCACCCCTGTAATTGTGGTCAGGGCAAACACAGAGAGAGCTCAGGATGTTCATCCATCTGGGTTACTGCTCTTTGGGGAGAGAGTAAAGAGACCCCCAGCCCTGCTTCATTGTTTGGTCTTGCTCATGGGAGCTCATCCTTAGAGAAAAAGTCTGGATTGGTCATGGGGGGAAAAGTGGTGGGAGTGACCTTTGCTGCTGCCTTTGCAGCTTTGCCCGTGGTGGCAGATTTACAGTCTGATCCATACAGGTTTATATTTCCCTGACCCCAACTTTATAAGGGCAGAACTGCATGGCTGGGGGCTGGAAGAGAGGATCCAGGGCTGGAAGAGAGGATCCAGGGTTGGAAGAGAGGATCCAGGGTTGGAAGAGAGGATCCAGGGCTGGAAGAGAGGATCCAGGGGTTGGAAGAGATGATCCAGGGCTGGAAGGGAAAATCCAGGGGCTGGAAGAGAGGATCCAGGGGTTGGAATAGAGGATCCAGGGCTGGAAGGGAGGATCCAGGGCTGGAAGAGAGGATCCAGGGGTTGGAATAGAGGATCCAGGGCTGGAAGAGAGGATCCAGGGCTGGAAGAGAGGATCCAGGGCTGGAAGGGAGGATCC
>NW_026623913.1:244157-248015 GCF_030028575.1 Malurus melanocephalus | reverse complement strand
GAGGATCCAGGGCTGGAAGAGAGGATCCAGGGGTTGGAAGAGAGGATCCAGGGCTGGAAGAGAGGATCCAGGGGTTGGAAGGAGTGAAGTGAGTGCCTGGGTGTGAGGAGGGTGAGTATGTGGCCCAGGCAGGCTGGAGAGCAAATGAGGGCAAAAAGGATGGGCTGAGCAAGAAAAGCCAGAGGAAAAGCAAAGCAATGAAATTGGCAGGTGAAAACCAGCATTTCTCAAGGCTTTATCTCTGAATGGGAGTTTTTTTCACGAGCAACATTTTCAGGGTCAGAAAGTCCATGAGGAAGTTGACAAAAGAAGATGAAACCAGCCCAGAAATGTTCATCCAGGCTTGGCTGCCCGTGTTTGCAGCAGACCCAGCACCAGGGGCTGCTCCCACAGCACTTTCCATGGACATTACAAGGGACAATTTAAAGCCCYGTTTTACAGTGCCACGTTTTTCCAAGTGCAGCCTTGAAATCCTCACCCAAAAGTGCTCCAGGCCCCAGGACAGGGTGACACCACCCATCCAGGAGCTGTCCCTGCTCCCCTTTACCTCCTGAGGCCGAGCCCAGCACCCTGCGGATGGATTTCACCCACTCCTCCATTTCTGCCTGGGAACTGGCCATCAGCACACACGTGTCCTGCCCTGCCCGGCTCTGCTCTCCAGCCACCCCTGCAAAAACACAGATTAATGCACCATGATGGAGAGGATTGCAGGAGAACAGACACATTCTTGTTTTCTTTGCTAAATGCTTTYAGCTCCCACTATCCCCATTAAAGTCCCTTTGGGTGCAAGGGAAAAGGAGCTGTTGACACTTCACCCTTGCTGGAGATCTGCAAGAAAGGAACAGAAACTGCTGCAGCTGCAAAGCTGCTCCTCACCATGGGACATGGGCACTGACACAGGGCCCTGGAGTGAGGACAGTGAGAGCAAGAAATTAATATTCCCATGAAGAAGTGGGAGCACAAGGACTGGGAAACCACTTGCCCAAATGATTTTGGGTGCACAGTCCAGCCAAAAATGTGCAAAGAGGAGGAGTGAGGCATCCTCACCTGGGATGATTTCAAAGATGAATTTCCCTCCTTCCTCTGGGTTAGTGGCCACCTCCTTGATGGTGCTTCCCTGGAGTGACAGGCAGCCCTAGGACAGAGCAGAGCAAACTCCTGTATGCCACCTCTGTGAGGCCACACTGCCACTGAGGGTCAGAGTCCTGCCCTCAAACACCTTGCAGGGGATATATTTTATAAARATATATTTGTATAGATATACTACAATGACTTTTCAAACAATAAGGGCCACTTCTTAAATGCCAWTTTTTCCAATGAAGTGAGAAAACTGGACTTTAGCTCTTTCCTACTTTTTTCCTCCCTTCTCATGTTCTTTTAGTCCTTCTTGGGAGTGGAAGAAGAGAAAACAAAGGAGAATGAACTTGGGAAAACCCCAGAACATCATATTGCTGCTGCACTGGGGCAGAAAAAGCGTTCCTTTAACACAGCATCATTTAAACCCAAAAACCAGCCCAAGAGGAGGAGGAGGAGTAGAAAAAAAAGAATAAATGGGATGGGAAATTAAAAAATAAAAGTGGGAAACAGCCATTTCTGGTGGAGGGGCCGGGGTGACTCAGCCCTGGAGGCCGCCCAGGGCAGGAAATGAGACTGCACCTCAGAAAGGAAATTTCTCAGCAATTTCAGCCTCCTGGAAGCCACTGAGCTCCTAAAGCCCAGCTGCTTCCACCAGGATCACTGCTGGATCCACAGGGCTGGACCTGCCCTGGGATGGTACAGCAGGTCAGGCCAAAGGCTGCCAGAAGTGCCATGAAAAAGCTCTTTACAGCAGTTTCTGTTCCCACATCCCATTTCCAGTGCTTGGGGCTGCTCCTCCCCATCACCCTGGAACAGGGCAAAGCCAGAACTGGGATCTGSATCCCACTGGACTCACCCTGAGGATCCACTGATCACCTCCCCCTTGGGAATGTTTTCTGTCTTGAGAGTAGTTTTGCTACTGGTAACACTTTGTACAGGGAACAGCTTTTCCAGCAGAAGGGACTTTGCCCTGGAATTTCTCCAGAGGAGGGAAAGGTGGTAGATACTCTAAAAGTARGTTASAGYATGGAGAAAATGGTGGGAAAAYTTAAAATAAATTWAAAAATTKGAAMACCACCTGATTTCTTCCAGGCAAGTGCACTGGCCAGAGAAAGAGAATTTCCTTCCCTTGCAGCTGCCTTTCCTGTGGCAGGAGTCCTGAGGAAGCAGCTGCTTTTGCTGCCATCTGTCCAGCCCTCAGTCCTGCCCAGCTCTGGCTTTGGCTGATTCTCACCCTCAGGCTGTGCTGAAAACCCGTGGATTTTCCCCAAAARTGCCCTGTCAGGTGCCTTTGCCACCCAGTGCAGGGACAGAAGCTCTCTCAGACTTCCCACCCCTGATGCATCCATGGCTGGCCCCGCTGTCCTGAACAGAGAGCTGAGCTCTCCTCCCCAGTTTGTTTCTGTTGGGAAGCAGTAACAGCTTCCTCACGGGTGCCTGGGCTGGGTTTTCCCAGCTCCTGGGTATTTGGGCACTGAGGGACCCAGCTCTAGCAGGGCTTGCAGGCACCTGAGGCATTTAAGTGCATCCATGAAGTTCCTGATCAGGAGCTTTCATCTCTGTTACTGTCCAGAGGCAGAAAACTCCTTTAACACCCAACTCCAGACMTATCCCAAACCATTTCATGGGATCATGGAGTTCCAGAATGGTTTGTGTTGGAAGAGATCTTAAAGATCTCTCATTCTACCCCCAGCCATGGGCAGGGACACCTCCCACTGTCCCAGGCTGCTCCAAGCCCCGATGTCCAGCCTGGCCTTGGACACTTCCAGAGATCCAGGGGCAGCCACAGCTTCTCTGGGCACCCTGTGCCAGGGYCTCCCCACCCTCACAGGGAAGAATTTCCTCCCAACATCCCACCTCACCCTTCCCTCTGGCTCTGGGAAGCCATTCCCCCTTGCCCTGGCACTCCATGCCCTTGYAAAAATTCTCTCCATCTTTCTTTTAGGCTCCCTTCAGGTACTGGAAGGCCACAATTAAATCACTCCAAAGCTTCTCTTCTCCAAGCTGGACAACCCCAACTCGTTCAGCCTGAATTCCGCAGCGCAGGGGCAACAGGACCAGCAGAGCCCTCACCCTACCTGAGGTTTGGGRTCGTCCTCGTCCTTGTAGTAGTAGAGCTGCTGTCCCTTGAGCACAAAGTACCTGTGCTGCCAGTTCTTGACGATGGAGCGCTGCTTCTTGAGCCAGCCCAGCTTGAGGGGCCGCTCCAGGGGGCTGGGGGAGCCCGGCCGAGCACCCGCGGGGTCCCCGCTCATCACACTCCGGGAGCGGGCTGTGGGGACAGAGGGACACTGCTGTGGGGACAGAGAGGGACACTGCTGTGGGGACAGAGGGACACTGCTGTGGGGACAGAGGGACACTGCTGTGGGGACAGAGAGGGACACTGCTGTGGGGACAGAGGGACACTGCTGTGGGACAGAGAGGGACACTGCTGTGGGGACAGAGGGACACTGCTGTGGGGACAGAGGGACACTGCTGTGGGACAGAGAGGGACACTGCTGTGGGGACAGAGAGACACTGCTGTGGGGACAGAGGGACACTGCTGTGGGGACAGAGAGGGACAGAGAGGGACTGAGAGGGACACTGCTGTGGGACAGAGAGGGACACTGCTGTGGGGACAGAGGGACACTGCTCTGGGACAGAGAGGGGCTGAGAGGGACAGAGAGGGACACTGCTGTGGGGACAGGGAGGGACAGAGAGGGACAGTGCTGTGAGACAGAGAGGGACAGAGAGGACACTGCTGTGGGGACAGAGAGGGACAGAGAGGGACACTGCTGTGGG
>NW_026623913.1:200475-244149 GCF_030028575.1 Malurus melanocephalus | reverse complement strand
GGGACAGTGCTGAGGGACAGAGAGGGACAGTGCTGAGGGACACTGCTGTGGGACAGAGAGGGACAGAGAGGGACAGAGAGGGACACTGCTGTGGGACAGAGAGGGACAGAGAGGGACAGAGAGGGACAGAGAGGGACAGAGAGGGACAGAGAGGACACTGCTGTGGGGACAGAGAGGGACAGAGAGGGACACTGCTGAGGGACAGAGAGGGACAGAGAGGGACACTGGCTATGGGGACAGCAGGGTCGAGCTGCCACCGCGGGGAGTGGCACTCGGTCCCTCTGCTCGCTGAGTTTACAAAGGAAGTGGCTGCAGTCGCTGTCAGTGTGTGCTTCCTTTTCCTGMGTGGCAGTAATTGTCTTGCAAGTGAGAAGAAAATCATTAGTGACTTTTTTTCCCATGTTTTGTTGTTTTGKTTTTTTTCTGGGTGTGGTTTTAACACCCTCCCCGAAGTGAAGCAATACCAATGACCCAGCCTGGCTGGGAAAAACAGCTTGGAAGTTGCAATTTTGCTCCAGGAGAAGCTGATGTTCCTAGTGGGGCAGAACTCACATTTATGGAACTGGAAAGTCTCCAAAGACAGAAAAAAAGCTAGCATAGATTTACCACTGGGTAGAGCAGTGTCCATCTCCTGTTTGCATGGCAAAAAAATGAGCCCCAGTGGTGCCAGGACTGGTGGCACGGCCCTGTGGCATCCCTAAATGCCTCTGTGATAGCAAATGCCTTGAGGGATCACTTCAGATGGGATTTTTGCCTCTGGACCAGGCCCTACAGCCCCTCCCAGAGCCAGCCCAGCTGGGCAGAGTTTGCATTTATGGCCACAGGGCAAAGAGTAATGCTGTGACTCCAGGGGAATTGGGCCTCACTGGTGTCTGCACATGGTGATTTCCTGAGGTGGAAAACCCTTGGCACCAATGGCTGAGCAATTGCTTCAGAGGTTCAGCTCCAGGCGTCCCCACTTCCCCTTTCAAAATTCCCCAGAGCAACAAAGTCCAGCGTACATTCCCTTTGTCCTGTAGAGCACTCTGAGCTCACCTCCCCTACAAACCTGCCACAGGACTGCAGATCATCTCCCAAACCCCAAAAAGGACTGTGAATCCCCAATCCAGCCTCACAGCACCCTGAGAATGCTGCACRTTCCACGTGTGCCACCACAGGATGGCCCTGAAGAGGATGGGGTTGGAAGCAGAGATATTCCAAAGGGATTTACCAGCCAGCTCCCCTGAAAAATGCTGACACTGGGGATTACCCTGATGGAAAACCCAAATGAGGTTTCCAAATTGCTCCTCCAGCTCTGGCAGCTCCTTTGTTCTTGTCAACATTAATGGTTCTCAGCAAACTGCTCAGGACCCCATAAATCACATTCCTTCACGTTGTGTGGATGTCCCCAGCTCCTCAGGACGAGGATTTTTGGGGAATGACCTGCAGGGCTGCAGCAGCTGCCAGGGGAGTGGAGCCCTTTGCTCTGCAGAGCCCCATGGGCAAAGGGTCAGCCCCAGGGAGGGGGTGGCTCCAGCAGCACTTCCACAGGCCAGGACTCTGATGCCTCCCCAAGTTTATGTGTGTCCTTATCCAACTGTAGCACCCTGGATGACAGCTGCTGGTTTTGTGATATCCACACGGACAATCCTTGTGCAGCCATGGCAGCACAGGACCCACACTCACAACCACCCAGGTGGAATTCAGGAATGCATCTCCACCCAGCCCATGTCCAGCCTTCCTCAAAGAGCTCACCAGGCAGTGCTGGTGCKCCAGCAGCACAAGATTTGGAAGGAGAAAGTGTGGGCTTTAGGAAAAATGCAACTGTTTGCTGCCTTTCATGGAGGACATCAATCTCCCCTAGGCCTGGCTCTGCATCAGGGCACTGCTGCCTGGGGTTCGTCCTGCTCTCAGCCTTGAGTTTAAACTGTCCATCCTTGCTGGAAATGAGGTTTATTCTCTCCCTCCTTGCAGCCTTTCCCAGGAGTGTCAGGGGTCTGGGTTTGGAGGGATCCCCTGGAGTTCCCTTTGCTGAGCATTAGCTCCTGGCTCAAGGTGCAGCMTGGGCTTAGTCCTGGCTTAGCCATGCTCCTGCACACACATGAGCACCCTTGTGAACACACAGCTCTGTTTTCTCTCTGCACAGGGCAGCTCTCCTCAGATTTTGGGCCCATTTAAGGCCAAAAGAGCAGTTTGTTATTTTTATCTCTCACCTCGTGGTGTGAGCGGGTGAGGGGAGGGAGCTGCTCGGGGGCCTTGGCTTTGCAGACAGCAGAGCTGGTTCTGCTCAGTGGAAAGTTTTCTGCACCCACAAAACCAGAACCACCAAGGCCAGAGCTCCACCCTCACCACTTTCCAGCTCTGTTTTGCAGCCAGTGTGATGCCCAGCTCAGATGTKGTGACCAGCTCAGAATTTGGGATGGGGACAAAGCTTTTTCCTGGCTCTGACCAGCATGGTCCAGCACTTGGATCCATCTCCTTTACCAACACATCCCTGCACATTTAGCCCTGGCAGGAAGGAGCCACCGAGAGCAAACGTGGTGCCCCTAAAGCGTTTCCTGCAGTAACGGCCTCCGAGGTTGGGTGTTTCCTCCAAAACCTCCTCAGTCTTCCTCCAGCCCCAGGGACCTCTGGCAGGGTGAGGTGSACGTGTCCTGGTACCCTGTCCCCAAATAGAGGGGACAAAGTGTGGGGGCAGGAGAAAAGGCAGAGGGGGCACCGTGGTGCCCACATTGAGACTGACCCCTGCTCCAAAACATGGCCCTGGGCAGGACCCCCCTTGCCACCCCCCTGCCACCCCCCTGCTCCTGCCCCATGGGAGGGACCTCAAGAACTTGAAATAAAAAACASTAAAAGAGGTTTCACCCAGAAAAATTATATTTCATTGAAATAAACAGMTTTGCAGTTTTGTGGTGCACTGTCCTGGGGTTTCCAAAAGCTGCTGGGGCAAGGAGGGGGAAGTGTCCCCAGCCAGGAGGRGCCAATGAGAGTGGTGACAATTTGCAAACATTGCAAACATTTGCAAATGTGCCTTCACATTTCCACAGGTAAAGTCCCAGCACCCCTGGAGACAGTGCACACACACACACTCATCCAACAGCTCCCAGCAAAAAGCACCAGGGATTTCATCACAAGCAGATTTTCTAGAAAAAATCTTGAATAAAAGCAGTTCCTGTACCAACAGATTGAAGTCTCTGTCTCATCTCCACCCTCTGCTTCCCACCAGGCTCAATGTCCCCTGGCCTTTTTTTCTGAGCTGCTGACTGACTTTACCCACTGCTCCACAGTAGTGCAGGCATTTAAGATGCTTCTGTCAACTCTGTGGGGATTTCTCCACTGGAGTGTGGAGATGGCACAGAGCCTCTGCCCTTCTCCAGTTTCTGAGTCGCCTGAGATCTCATCCTGCACATCCCTGTGCATGTGGGGCTTTCATCCCTTCATCTGGGACTCCGTGCAGAGAATGGTTTGGCCACTCTGATAAAAGTGGCTTCAGACAGAAATCCAAATTGCCTTTGCAAGAAAATCCAGCCAGGCCAGTCTTGGGAGTGGCAGAGACCATCTGGGTGCAGCCCCTGTGCCCGGGGGAAATGCAGCCCCAGCGTTTGGCACCAGTGCCAAGAGCACAGAGGGCCTTGGCCTCAGTGCATGCACAAAGCTGCTCTTCTGCATCCCTTCCCCAACCACACCACCACCCCTAAAGCCCCTCCTTGGTTTCCTGACCCAGCTCCAGGCTCTAGTATTTTGGCCTCAGAGCTCACACAGAGATCCCACACTCYTTCCCAAAGGTGTTCTCCAGTGGTTTCCACGCTAGAAACAGATCCTGGGGCAGATGAGAGCCCTGCAAAGSCTGGGCAGGGGCAGGAGGTGGGTCAGAAAATCACTGAGTGAAGCTGTCTCACAGGCGTGGRAGTCCGAGAGCTCCTCACCAGCCCTGAGAGGAAACCACTGATGTCAGAGGGGTCAAGAGACCTGAGCCAGGGTGAGATTGTTTCCTCCAGCYTGAGCCACGCCAACATCCCTCAGCCTGAGCCTCGCCTCCTGCAGGGTTTGTGCCAGCACCACGGGCCTGTGTGGTTTAAATGCCCCACACGWGGACTTTGGGGCACAGCAGCCCTGTCCTCCAGAGCCACAAGCCCTGGCTGTGCTCCCACAGCATCCCTTGGTGACAACTTTGCAAATCAYTTCTTGCAAATCCTTTGCAAATCATCTGCTTTCTCTCCAAAGTGGCATTTAGGGGCCCCCACTGAGGCCAGAGCCAAAATCTCAGCTGGGCTTGGCCACAGACACCCCCAGCCCCTGACTCACCCCTGGGCACCACAGCAGACACCAAAGGGCACAAAGAAACAGTCACGGTACCTATTTTTGCAGCATCCATTTTCAGGTTGAAATCCCAGGTCCGTGGCAGCTTGAGGGACATTTTAGATCAAGAAGGGCTTTTTTTTTTTTTTTTTTTTYTTCCCAAGGTGAGCTTTTTAGGAGATGGGCTGAAACCAAGCTCTGATGATCCCGTGCAGATCCTGCGCCTGGGGTTGATCTCCCCACGAAGAGCAGCAACTCTGCAAGGGGATTTGTCAGCGAACTTCCTGCCTCTSAGAGCAGCCCCTAGCAACCCCATAAAAGTCCTCCCCTGCCCTGCTTTCCTTCCAAGCTCTGCTCTGGCCTCCCCAGCGCTGTTGTCAGGTGATGCTCGCTTTGCTCCCCTCTCWGTGCCCTGCTCTGGCTGACAGGGGGACGCGCTGCCCGGGGCTGCTCCCCACGCCCTGCTCGGTGCATTTGAGGAAGTGGGTGTCACAAACACTGGGTGTCCTCCTGGGCGCTGCTGGAGCTCTGAGCACTGCTCGGAGGAGGACCAGCCCAGCTCAGAGCTGCAGGAAATTTGCTGCTCAGGGGCAGAGCAGAGGTGGCTGCGGCTCAGGTGTGAGCTCAGGGTGACGTCTGTGCCTGTCCTGTGCACCCTGAGTGCACAACCCCACTGCACCGCCGGCCTTTGATTTCTCCTGTGAATTGCTGAGAGGTCCCTATGGCTGATTGAAGGGTTTTACAGCAGTAAAAGCCAAATGGGGGGGAAATGAGGCAGCTCTTGGAGGAAAGGCCATGGAAATTGGAGCAGTGAGGGCCAGGGGATCATAGAACCATGGAATGGTTTGGGTTGGGAGGCACCTTAAAGCTCACCCAGTCCCACCCCCTGCCAGCGACAGGGACACCTTCCACTGTCCCAGGGTGCTCCAAGCCCCAATGTCCAGCCTGGATTTGGGCACTGCCAGGGATGGGGCAGCCACAGCTGCTCTGGGCTAATATGGGATGTGAACAAAGAGCCTACCAGGAGCACTGGATCAGGCCAAATCCCTGCTCACAAGAGCAAGTRTACCCTGGTTTTTGTTGGTTTTCCAGCCAAGAACTGGCTGTGCATCTCCAGAGCAGCCTGGGCTGGGGCTGGGCTGTGCTGCAGCTCTCCAGGCACAGGATGCATGGGAGGGTTGTTACAAATAACCCCATGGAGCAGTGAGGGGGCTCCAAGCSATGGCAGAGCCTCCCCAAGGCCCCAGGGAGGCTCCAGGGCCCCTCTCTCCCCATCCTGGGAAAGCCCAGAGCTTGTGGAGAGGGAAGTTGAGCAGACGCAGGGGGACAGCACAGCGATGGGGGAAGCACAGGGYGATGAACAAGGATGTGGCCAATGGTTCCTGTTGTGATTCCCAGCCCAGCCTCGTGGCCAGGATGCACAGAGCCACCTGCAAAGGGGCTTTTCTTTCTTTSTTTTGTGTTGTAACATGGACTGAGGAAAGCAACGAGCAGGAGCCTGCGCTGGGTGCCCGGTCACAGCACAGCCAGGGTGCAGCCTGCAGGGCTCATTTGGGTAAATCACAGCTGAAAAACTACTGTGTTGCTTTGGGCAGTGACTGGAGCCAGCTCAGAGATCCCCAGCTCACAGATTCCACTGCTCAAAGTCCAGAGAGCGTGACAGTGTGGAAKTTCAGAGCAGAGCAGCCCAGGACATTCCCCAAGGCAGCTGAGATTAACCCAAGATCCTGCTTTGGACCCAAATTCCTCAATTAGCTCTGTTCCTGCTSTATCCTGAGCTGAGGGTCCTGAGCGAGCCCTGAATTATGAACCATTTTGAGCTCTTAATAATATCTGCAGACAGCTAAAGGAGCTTCACAGGCTCACACATTTTGCTCCTTTTTTCCCTTCAGCCTGTTTCTCTCCGACAGCCCTTTCCCACCCACCCGTGTCATGGGCAGGATGTCACATGGCCCTTTCCCCTCCTCCAAACAGAAACTGTGCTTGAGCCCAAAATCATGCAGTGCAGCCCTGCTGTGTGTGTGTGTTCACACCACCGAACTCAGCCCTCCCTGACACCCCAAAACAGCCCCTTGAGCCCCCCAGAACTGCTTCAGCCACCTCCTGCTCGGGGACCTGACAGCTGCCTGCAGSTCTGGAGAAAGACAACACCAGATTGACTTTTTTCTTAGCCACCCCTCAGGGCAGCTGAATCATGGAATTGCAGAAAATGGTTTGGGTTGGGAGGGATCTCAAAGCCCATCCAGTGCCACCTCTGCCATGGGCAGGGGCACATTCCCACTGTCCCAGGCTGCTCCCAGCCCCAGTGTCCAGCCTGGCCTTGGACACTGCCAGGGATCCAGGAGCCTCCCCACCCTCACAGGGAAGGATTCCTTCCCAATATCCAACCTAAACCTACCATGCTTCAGCAGAACCTAAAAAAAAAAAAATCTCAGCCCATAAAGTTATTTGTTTTTACATCCCTCTTCCCTCAGGATCTCATGGAAAATGTGTCTGGACAGGTCACAGGGAGGCAGCCTTGGCCTGAGGATCACTGTCTGGGGCTGGAGCACAGTGAGCACCAGGATTTCCACTGGGAATTTGCCATTTTCCATGTTTAATTGGATTAAGCTGGCACAGTTGGGAGAAAAGCAGGTGGGAGCTCCAGCTGAAGGGCTGGCACTGGGCTGGGCTGTGCCATTAGCTCTGCCTGGCACTGTCACACATGGTACTATTACACAGTGCCCTGGTGCCACGGCTCCACAGCTGCCTGAGGATTCCTGAGTTCCTTTTCTGACAGATTTAACACCAAAAGATTGGTCAGCCCTTGAATTGCTTCATAAATTGCTCATTATGGCACAGTGCTGCCCAGCAATCTCCTGCTGAACCGGGAGCAATGTTTTGCAATGTGGGAGTTGGGGTTCTGGTGTCACCTTGCAGGGTTCCCACCAAGCTGTGCTTCTGCTGGAGGATGAATGTGTCTGCAAATGGCCACAGTGACAGGAAGCCCTGAGAGGCTGCTGAGGAGCTGGTTTGGCTTAGCTGATAAGTTGAGAACAGACAAAATAACACAAGRGCTAAAAATAGCATTTTCCTGGGTAAACAGAGGATTCTGCTCTCTTGATCCCAGGCAAGCCAGGAGAAATGATTAAAATGAAGGAATAACTTATGCTTAGTGGAACTCCCAGCAATTTTTCACATTCCCAATGAAATCTTTAGGTAAAATGAGCTGATTTTGCAGGAAGAGCAGTGCCAACACTTCCCTCATTGCCGAGCAAGATGTGCCTGGATGATTTGAACCCACAGTCACCCAACTCCCACTGGGAATGTGGCTGTTCATGTCCCTCACACAGGATGTGGACAGTCCAATCCTGCCCACCTGTGTCCTTGYCACAGGTCTGCTCTTGGGAAAATCCCTGAAGAAGGAGAGCTACAGGGCAAGAAATGAGAGAATGTGAGTTTGTAACATGGAACTGCCCTRTGGAGCATGGAAAGGTTTGCAGCATCCCACAGCACTGAATAAAACTCCTCTACAGACAATGGAACGTATATTTATTTAACAGTAACATACAGTATATAAATAGGGTAAATACTTTAAAATATACAATATTTCACATTCAAACATTCAGTCAAAGAAAGGCAACTCTACCTGTGTAGCTAAAACTGGAATCAAAAGAACAATGCACAGAGAAAGCAGCCTATGGTGGGAACACGCCAGGGCTGAAGATCAGGGATAACACAGGGATTACAAAACTGCCACTCCGGGCCTGGGCACAGAGGGAGGGACCACGGGAGCTTCCATGCAATGATGTTKATGGCTGAGCTGTCCCCAGGAGGGGCTGGATGGGCCCACACTGAGCAGAGCCCTGCCCTGCTCCCATCACACAGATGGGGAAGGGAGAGAGGGCAAGATCCCATCAGAGCCAGGCTGGGGGGGCTCTCTGCACACACCAGACACAGGACACATTCCCTGGAAGATGACACTGAGATTCCACAGSCTGGTGCCAAGCCTTAGGTGATGCTGCAGGAGCCCCAGCTCCRTGTGCCACACAGCACCACAGAGCCCAGAAAGAGCTGCCCCTTCAGCTCAGGGTCACTGCTGAGCCTGCCCAGGGAATGTCTGTTTAACACTGACTGACCCACAGGACACACTGCAGAACCCAGGTCTSATGCTTCCCTGAGCATTGTAGCCACAGGCTGGTCCTGCCTCCCACCTGCAAACTCACCTGACCTACAGGCAGACAGGGTAAAGCAAATTCCCACCAAGGAGTGYCAGTGCTTGTGGCTGCAGGCCCAGCCCAGCTGTGGATCAAACCTGTGTCCAAACCATATTAGCCCCTAAAAAACAAAACACTGGGGGTGTCCAATGCCCTGCCCAGCATTGCCAGCCACTCACTGCACCACAGCAGCGTCCCAGCCATGTGCCATCCCTATGGACACTCACCTCCCTGGCAGCTTCTTCAGTGACACTAAAGCAAAGTGGCCCCCACACCAGCCTGCCCCTGCCCAGCCATGCCTTCCCACTGGCCAAATCCTTCCTGTCCCTTCCCCTCTGCCCACACACACATTCCAGCTGGCACCATCTTCCCCTTGCTGCTCTGCTCTTCCCAACTTCTCTGCTGCTGGAGCCCACTGTGAACCAGAACTTTTGTGCCACACTGAGCTCAAGCTCTGCAGCTGGRGAACTTCTTGGGAGCATCCCCACATCTCCTTACCCACCATCCCTGTGGTCATTCTGGCCCCTCCAACACCAAAATTSCTCAGAGCTGCAGCATCACCAAGGTCCTGCAGGGCTTAATGCAAAGAGGGGCCACATGTGCTGTTGCACATCCSTTGTTGCACATCAGTTACTCCTTCAAAAACAGCCACAGCCACGAACTGCAGCTTTTCATCTTTTCTCAGGGAGTTAAAACTCCCCATGGCTGGAAGTGTTCAGACAGACTGGGTGGGGCTTGGAGCAACCTGGTCTAGTGAGAAATTCTCTGCCCAGGGCAAGGGAGGTGGAACAAAATTTAAGGYCCCTTCCTACCCAAATGCAGGATCCAACTCCTGATTCTCTGAGTTCAGGTGCACAACTTGCCAATGATCTCCCCCACTTCCCTCCCTTCCTCCTCCAAGGATCCACTGTTACCACTCACTGAAATGAACTTCATGCAGCATATCATTCCCAGGCAGCTTTCCCCATGAGGAGCAGCCCAGGTTTGGAAGGCCACCCTTCAGGGGAGGAAACAGGAATAAAGCTGATCAGGGAAGCCACCCACAGGCAGAGCTGCTGCTGCTGCTGCTTCTCTCACAGCCACTCAGTGGAATTGCTTTGCCCTCCAGTGCCCACCTCGGGCATTTACACCTTCTGGAAACACCCAGCTCTGCCCCAAACCAGAGCCTGCAGCAAACCTTTGCCCCACTAACCGAAGAGGAACAAAAATTTTAAAGCAGACAAGCAGGAGACTAAAGACCCACCAGGGAAATTGCTTATTATGAACAGATCACACTTTTGTAATATTTATCAACACTGTCACTTCTGCCTGTGACCCAATAGTCACAACAAGGGATTTTGGCAATGGTGTTGGCAATGCACAGGGAGAATCCAGAACAGCACCAGCTGGTCCAGCCCCACAAGGCAAACCAAACCTGGCACCCCCACACTGTTCCTATGGGTGCWCCTGGCAGGGCCTCACTTGGCCTCGCTGAACTGAGGCAAATTGTCATCAAACAGCCCAAATGTTAACCCTGGGCAAAGCCAAATGGAAGCACCTTGCTTCTCCTCTGCAGTTTCTGTATGAGGGGCTTGGGCCAATTTTTGCTCTGTCGACAGAAAATAAATCCCTGCCTAATTCAAGCTGGAAGGGAACAGTCTCCACAGCCAGCCCAGGAAAATATGTGTGACACCACTGGCATTCCCCAAACAGAATCCTGAACTGGCTCAGTGCAGAACTTGTCAGCACCAACTGAAAATAATTCATAAAAACAGAGCCTTCTCTGAAGCTTGTGCTTTCCATCAAACATCTGCATTTGTAGCACACATCCTGCCCTGTGGCTCTGTTCAGTAAGACAAAGCAGCGCCCACCACAGTCCTACAAAAATGTGGGATGGAGCTTGGGACCTGTGCCATGTACTTACACACACACAAGCATTCTTGCACACTCAGGGTAAATGAAAGCAGTGGCAGAATCAGYATATGGAGTAAAATCTCTGAATTTGGGGTATTTTCAGGTGGTTTATTTTCTGTCGATGCCAAGCCAGCTTGCAGCAGGTACAGATCTCATATGGGGGTCTATGTCTAAGGTTTAGGGCAGCAACTGCTTGAAAACACCAATGTATTTCTGTATTATCTCTYCCTGTCACTCATTCCCCAGGCTAAAATAAGTAAAGTTTCTCTCTCCCATGCACAAACTATGAAAAGAAGAAAAATCAGAGTCACCTTGTGTTTGGGAGCATTGCTTAAGGTGTAAATGGGGATATTATCTCTATCTGATCACAAAAAAAAAAAAGAATACTTTTACAATCTTTAGGGCTCTCATTTTTAAATAATAAAGAAGTATAACAAAATTAAGGAAAGTACTTCAATAAAACTTGCAGCTATAAAATACAAACTATTTCTGACAAGATTCAGTAAGCAAAGCAGGACAGAAGCCTGCAGAGAAAGAAACCCAGACTGAAATGCAACACAGACCATGGTAAACTCAGCAGCATGACTTCTACAACTCAAGTAACAAACAGACATGATCCCTGAAAGAAAACAAAACTCCCAGCTGTAGCTGGAGCCCACCCAGCAATGAAACTGGCTGGAAACTGCTCCCCAAGTTACTTCAAATATCCCAGAGTGGGGTTTCCAACCTTGGAGAAATGAAGAAGTGTGGTTCTTAAAGGGTATTTAGTAGGGCAAAATGAACCAAGTTGCTTAAAGGTTGTTCTTATTCTGCAGGAATTTCTCAATGGAACTTCAACATTCTTTACAACTTAATTACTTCAATCAGTTTTGAAGCAATGTGAACCTCACACATTTCCACACACAACTATCATGTTTCTTGACTCCTTGTCCCCMGTCTGTTTTGGGTTTAATTGGTTATAAAAATCTGATTTGCCAAAATATCAGCCCTGAAGGGAGGGAATGTGAGAGGCACTGCAAAAGCAGCAGGTGAGAGCAGGTGCAGGGCTGGCAGAGGAAATAGGACTGGGTTAGCACAAGATCCTCTTCCAATTACCTGGTGCAAGGAGATTCCCACAGGCATAAACTTCTGGGACAATTCACATTGCACTCCCAGTTATCACTGGAGAGAAGGATGGTCCCCTGAGCTGCCACTGGGAGCAGGAGGGCCAGGGGAGGGCACAGCCTCGCCCTCCCTGCCCGCTCCCATGGACAATGCTCTGTATTCCCTGCAAAAACCCACCCATAGGGAAAGTTCAGCTCTGCCCACACCCCAGTGAGGATGATCAATCCTCCGGCTCCACCCAAAAGACATTTCAAGCCTTAACTCCTTCTCAGCTACAAACCCAAGATTTGCTCATTTGAACCAAAGCTCTATAAATATATTATTTAAAAAAAAAACACAAATGCAAACATTTACCAAGAATGGAAGAAAAGTTACAGTGAAATGAGGCCTTGCTATTGTCTTAAATCAGGCAAGCCAGGAATTCCCTGGAGGAGGCCTGTCCWTTTTCAGTCCTGTTCCAACCACCCRGGGTCTATGCRTCCTCCAGGCTCCCCAAAATTCCCCTGTCCACCAGGTGTGCTTTCAGAGTGTTGAAGATGTGAAGCTGCTGATCTGGTCTCAATGTCAAGAACTGCTGGATCAGTTTGCTTGGGTTAGGGCCTCTGGAACACAAAAGCATAGTTAGCAATGGGGTACTGCTAACATAAAAACAGTTTAGCAATGGCTAAACTCAGGGAGGTGGGGCTCAAAGATAATTTCATCAAAATAACGGGTTTAGATTAACTGCTGTGTTGTCCATTCCTTTGCCAGCTCTATGCAGGAAGCCTAACTACATTTGGGGTGTGGCAATGGACTCAAAAGGCACAAGAGGCTGAGCAGTAAACACAAAGTAACACCCCAAACCWAATACATTTGAACAGGATTGTGCATCTTACCAGCAGGTGTTCCCCCTCAAAATTCAAAGCAGCCACATACAGACAGCTCCTCAGCTACCCCWGTAGATCTTTTAGGTACCTACAGGCTTTTTCCTCTGTGCTTGGCTATAGAATGCTTGTTAATGCTGCAAAATTAGATTTTCATGTCCAAGATTCACAGGGATGCAGAAGGGACATGGAGGGGGACAATGGGACTGGAATAACATCCCACARGAAATGAGGGTTGTGTTTCCAGCTCTGCTAAAGATCCTTCCCGTTCTCAAGYCCCCATTTCCTGCCTTGTCTTTTCAGCTGTTAATTGATCAGGGAGCACAACTGCCTCTCATTGCCAGGCAGGTTATGCCCYGGGTGTGACAGGAACCCCCAGCCCCAGCAGGGCAAACGCACCTGATGAAGCTGGCAATGTACACGTTGACAAAAGTGGCCATCAGGTACTGGCAGTCGAAGCGATCCATGATCCCCCCGTGCCCTGGGATGGTGTTGGCAAAGTCCTGTGAGAGCAGAGGAATTGCACTGAGCACCACCCCATACTTGAGCTTGCTGTTGTGCCCCCACACACCACACTCATCCCCTCACTCCAGTTCTTCCCAGAAAGCAAAGTCAGACCAAAGAAACATTTTGTTTAAYGTCTCCCTGGTTTTGGAAGTTTCTCCTTTATGAAGTTGCTGGTGCCAGAGGAGCACTGAGGCTCAACCCAGCTCTGTTACTCAAATGTCAARGAAGGCAAATATTTATCTGCTGCCACCCTGCCTTGCCTTTCAAGGCATCTTAACTGAGCACAGACTGTTTATATGTAAAACCAGCCAACAAGACATCAAGGGAAACCTCAGATTGCAAAACTTCCTGGCAAGGTCTTCCTTCCTCTACCTGCACCACAGCATGGTTTAGAATATCACAGTTGAAATCTTAAGGTCTGTTCCCTTTTGGTCAAAAAAAAAAAAAACCCAGATCCTGCTCCAGCATTTTATCTGTTACTGAAGAAACCTCCCTTCCCCTCCCTTCCCTCAGAGCTTCAGGACTGTGTCAAATGGCAGCAACCACTTCGTGTTACCTTCCCAAAATGTCCTTGACTTTGACCATCCTCACCTTGATTTTGAAGGCCCTCTTAAAGCCACTGGCAAAGAAGCCCCCAAAGGGCCCAATGAGGGAGGCAAAGGTGGAGAGGGCGATGCTGTGGATTTGGAAGGGGTACATCCGGACTGTCTTCTGCAGGAAAAACAGCACAGGAGGATTTCCAATGAGAACAACACTGCCCACCCCTCCTTCTCTGCCCCCCAGGCTCTAGCTCAGCTGGTTTTCAGGTGGGTTAATGTCTCACCAGATTTGGGATGATTCCTTTGGGCTCTCAATCAAATACACGCACCACTACTTTCCCCCTTTTTTTCTGGATGCACCTTCAACCCCTGTCACATTCCTTCACATCAAAACAAASTACTGCTCTCTTTCCTCAGTGATCCTGCCCCACTAAGTAAGACCCAGTGAACAGAGAGAATCATACCCAGCCCACCACAGACTGCAGCACCACAGGGATGTTGTACTCCTGCAGCTGGAACAGCTCAGAGGGCTCACAGTCCACGGTGAAGCTGTTGGTGTCGTTGTTGAACTCCACAGGACACGTGAAGCAGCGGTACCCAGACATCACATAGGACAGCTCCAGGGAGACAGGAGAAGAGACAAGAAAACAGGATTAATATTTTCCTCAAGGATTTCTCAAGGGAAAGGCCACCCAAGGAGATGAGGGAGGRGGGAGCCACACTCCCAGCTTCCTTAAGGAGATTATTCCCCTGAGCAGCAGTAATTGGCTAAATGCAGAAGTAGAGGAGTGACCAGGGTGTACCCTAAGGCTGAGGGACAGCAACAGTAGCCACAGAGATGGTCATAAAAACAGGGTAGAACATTCCAAGAGTGTGGARTTCCCCACGCAGCCCCTGAAATTATGCACAGCACCATCCAACAGCAGCAGARGGAAAATGGTTAATTACTGTAATGAGCACATCACAGGGATTGAAAACTTTCTCCAGTATTCAGCACCACTAGCAGTGACTGCATACAGCAATGGACCACTTTGAATGCTGGGCAGCAAGAAAAGGTGAAATATCTGACAAGAGATGGCAGAGATTAAAGCCTGACTGGATTTTTTAGACAAAACACTGCGATCCTATGAAGGGAAAACTCCTCCAATAGAGGAAGTACCATAATGGYACGTACCAGCAATCCAAACAAAACRGTGGAAAARAATCCTCCAATAAAACCCTCCCAGGTCTTCTTTGGTGAGAGCTGCCAGAGAGAGAGGAAAGGGAGTTATTATTTATACCCCTCTGCAGACCTTCCTCACTTGTGAACTGCTGAGGCCAACACAAACTGGTGCCACCACCCCACAAATAAGAGTTTGGTCAGAAGCTGACCTGGGTCTGAAACAGTTCATTCATTCACGGTTGGACTCGATCTTAAAAGTCCTTTCCAACCTAAATGGGTCTATGATTTAATTTTATATCCTCAAAGATTGGGATGTATACCAGATGTAATTTGGAGACTTGCTTTAGAACCGTAAGAGGCTACAAAGCAGGAGCTGGGGGAGCACAGGACTGAGACCCAAAGGACAAAGTTCACATKTTGTCCCCCAAAGTATCCCAAACCTTAATGAGCGGCGTGCGGCCAAAGAAGAACCCAAACATGTAGGCCATGATGTCATTGCAGATCACACAGGAGATCGGGACAATGAACCTGCAGGGAACAAGGGTCAAACCATTGGCAAGTGCCAACATCACACAACTCCAGTGCTTACTGAGCAGCTGCCATCAAAAGGCACTTTGCAGCGCCATCACACCAACATMCCCTCTTCCAGTGCAAAAAAAAAACCACATGAAACTCTGAGGGAAATCTAGGGGTTATTCCAGTGCTCTGGACTGAAAAGTGGGCTGTGTACCCAGAATGGCCTGTTTTCAGCRCATTTTTTTTAGCCACACACAACAGGGTGTTGGACACTCCCCTCCTGACCTCCTGCATAAACATTTCCTGCATTTTAGCTGTAGTGTGACACACTGAGGAACAGGCAATCTTAAAGTGCCCAGAATTAATTCCTGTCCCTGCTGGTTTTGGCAGAACCACCAAAGGGGCTTCCCCTGTGCACAGCACTTGGATTGTGGTGGCAGGCTCCCCTCCTGCCTTCCAGWGTGGCTTTTACCACATGCTGACAGCACGGCCCCACACGAGCAGCATTTCCCCAAACAACTGGGGAAAATGTACACATTTAGCAAGTGTGGGTATCAGCAGAAAGCACCTAGCCAGTCCCAAAGACACCTGAAAGGTTCCTGTACCCCACAGCAATTTTACAAAATTCTCCTTTACAACATCTCTGTATATGCTGAAGTAGCACAAACCAAGACCTAAGTTTCTGAGGACTCACTCAGTCTTTTGCAATTCTGAGCAGACTGGTCCCTCACAGGAAGCACCTTCTCCCTGGCCATTTGCTTTTGTGAGAGAACAGTTTTAACTCAAAACAAGTTTTGAGATTAAAAAAAAATTAGATATTAGGAATTTATTCCTACTGTAATGGTGATAAGGCCCTGGCACTGGTTGCCCAGAGAGGTTGTGGACTCCCCATCCCTGGAAGTGCCCAAGGYCAAGGTGGATGAAGCTTGGAGCAAYCTGGGATAGTGGAAGGTGTCCTGCCCACRGCAGGGGKTRGGATGATCACTAAAGCCCGTTCCATCCCAAACCAGTCTATGATTCTATGMAGCTGTTTCAGACTGCAGAAATCAAAGCAGCTCAAAAGACAGAGGAAACTCACCAGATCATTCCCTCAAACAGGTTGTGGATGATGAGGTGGGACTGGGTAACAATAATCAGCAATGTCACATGGGTCCAGCCAAACTGGAAGAGAACAGAGCAAATTGTCCAGGCTGCCCAGAGCCACTGGCAGCACTGCTCAGCTCAGATGCTCAGTGCTCCTCAGAACAGCTCAAGCWCAAGGGTACCAGGGCACCTCACGCCCATAAAGCTCATCTATTATTTATWGTCTGTTAACCAGTCAGACAAACAGGACAAGCTGTCTTGTACAGAGTTTTTTTGGCACCATGGGGTGAACAACTRTCCTGGCWTCTCCCAGCTGCCAATAAACATCTCACTGTTGAAGATCTGCAAAGCTGGATTTCTGACTGACTCATTTTACAACTATAAAAGCCACACCAGACTTCACAGAGAAATCTTCCATATATTTTCCTGGAAACATGTGGAGTTTCTCCTGTGAGCRGGAATACCTATTTCATGGTTTCTTCCCAAGGGATAAAGTGAAGGAATCTGTGAATGTTATCATCATTTTTGGGGTAAGTTAAATTTTTGACTCCTATTCAATATTATTTCTTTTTTCAGCTTTAATATAGTGCACTACATCAAGGTACCCATCTTATATAACACTATAATCTACCAGAAATTCTTTACTTTTATACTATGTAGTAAGGAATTCTCATTAAGATCTTTCATCTAYTATCTTTTGTCTGCACATTTGTMTTAACAAATAACTCATCTTTTATARATGTATGWYTTGTCASCATTGAAACCTGMAGGACAAAGTCACAAAGTTTAAATCCTTGCTGAGTCTGAGGCTAAGATTGGATGGAGCCACCCTTGGACTTTTCCCTCAGAGAAGGAGTTTAAAAAGCCAGGGGGTCTTCTCAAGCAGCCTTGTGCAGCCCTCTCAACTTGTAGGAAGTTTCTTAGTTGCAGAGTGCAGAGAGAAGAGAACATGTTTGAAGGCAAATCAGTCAGTCAGCTTCCTAAAAATACACTGTGCTCACAGTCACTTCTCTTCCAGGCAGCAGAAGCACCTACTGACACACAGTTGCTTCACAGAATATTTTCAAGCAGCCTAAATTAAATTATTCCTTCTTCTGCCTCCAGCTGGGGGCAGACAGGCCCTGGATTTRACCTCACCAGGCCCCGGATTTTAACCTCACCATGTAGAACTGGAGGCGATAGTGTTTCTTCACCAGACTCAAGACAAACATGCAGAAACCTGAGGAGAAAGAAGGGAAGTCAGTGGTGGGAATGTGCCTTCAACAATCAGAARTATTCTTGTGCCATGATTTTGCACAGCTGCTTGGGATTTTATTTGAATAAAGGAGCAATGGGGAGTGAGAAATGCACTGCTTTGGAAGYCACCACTGCCTATAAGCAACACTTGGACAGATGACCAATCTGGCTGTCCCATAAAGATAYGGAGTTTTCTCCTCCAGAAYCTCATGGAAAAGATTTGCCACCTCCACTCTCACCATGGAGCCAAGTTACAGCATCGCTGGAGAACAGATATGATGTACTGTGGATCCTGCACTGGACACAGCACTCCAGGCAGGAGATTTCTTCCCTCCAGCCCTGACATTAAGGTGGTGCTCACCTGTCAAGTAGAGAGCGAAGGAAATGAAACGATGGTATTTGCTGAGGATCCGCAGGGGCTCCTCCCTCTGCACCAGGGTGAAGAAATAATCTGTCACTGTCTCGCCATAGAAGAAATAGTTCACACACAGCAGGAAGTACCTGGGGAGGGTGGGGATCTTGTCAGCAGAAACCTAAAATGCTCCTGAAGTGGCTGATCCCTGAGGTCTTGACACTGCTCTGTGACACTGCCAAAAGGCATTGCTTCTGCCAGCCAGAACTGCCTCCCCCAGTTTGGAAATGGCACCTTCATTCCAAGGAGTAGCTGCATCTCAGCCCCACGCTGGGATGGCTCATGGCTGGGGTTTGGATTTGGCCATGATGCACACAGACTCTGCCTTTAGGTGGCACTGCTCAACTGGCCTCTGCCTCCCAAAATCACACACCCTGCACCTCCCCAAAACTACCCACCCTGTGCTCCCCAAAATCCCCTGTCCTGCGCATCCCAAAACCCTGTGCCTCCTAAAAGCACCCACTTCCAAACCCACTTGCTCCATGCATCCCAAAATCACCCACTCTCTGTGCCCCAAAAGCCCCACTCCTGTCCTTTCCCCAACCCGTATATAGTGACAGGACAAGGGGAAATGGACTTAAGCTGAAGGAGGGCAGGGTTAGATGGGATATTGGGAAGGAATTTCTCTCTGTGAGAGTGGGGAGGCGCCCTGCACAAGGTACCCAGAGAAGCTGTGGCCAGGTTAGACGGAGCTTGGAGCAACCTGGGATAGTGGAGGGTGTCCCTGCCCATGAYGGGGTTGGAATGAGATGATCTTTATGGTCCCTCCCAACCCAAACCATTCTGGGATTCTGTGATTTCCGTTTACAAGTGCTGCCAACGAAGGTCACTGTCAGCACACAGCAGCCCCAGKGTCTGTGGCTGGGTCCCCTGTGTACCCCAGGTGAGGTGTTGGTGCTGCACACAAGGGACAAGGAGGGCAGGGGATGGGGAGGAGGCCCTCACTCACCAGCTCAGCGTCCTGAACCATGGCAGGTCATACGAATGGTACACRTTGTAGCCAATAGTGATGATCTCGTGGAAACATTTGATCTGGACACACATCACCTGCACAAAAAGATATCCAGGCACTGTAATTCCTATTGGTTAAACACCTCTTTCCTGGAGGAAACAAAAACAYGTATGTACAGAGCAAAAGGTACTTCAGCAGTGGCTGCCAGTCCTGCAGGACTCTCCTAATCCAATATAGGAAGATCAGCACATTGTTTTTCCTCCCCTTTCCTCTGCAGGTTTCTAACRACCCCTTCTATTAGTACCAACTGCTGCCCAATACTGACCAGCAGATTCCTCCCAGGCTTYCTCCATGGAGAGAGAAATCCAGGAAGATGAATAAGGACCTCTAGAACATGAGGCTCTGAGTTCCCCAACCCCTGCAGTGTCCCTGCAATCTCCCCCCCACCCATCAATGGGGAAGGTCAGGAGACCTCTGAGGAGCACTTACTATTGTCATTAAGACCATGGGRCCCAAGTAGATGATGATGAAGAAGAAGGTGATCATTGCCAGCGTGAGGATGCCTCTCACCCACCAATTCTTCCATCTGGGCCATGGAAGGAAAACATCASATAAAGTCAAGATGAAGCAAAGCAGTCAAACAGCACTTCTGCTCTCTGCATGTCAAGGAAGGAAACAGCCCTGGAAACCCCAAGTTTCCTCTCAGAGGTGCAGAGAGACCTTGATCTGATGACAAAAGCCTGGCTACAGCAGTTGCAGGTTTGCAGCTCAGTCTCACTAAATGCAGAAAGCTTTACCTAGGGGCTGAGGGTGCTGAAATGGGACAGGGCAGCCTCTGCTCCTGTTCTGCTGCAGGTTCACCACACCTTGRACAAGCTGCATGATAAATTCAAATAAAATGGGAGTCATTCCCCCTCTCTGCACTACTATCCAAGAGGGGTGGCCCCTGTTGTACTTTCACTATTTTCCTGCCGTGAGCCTCTTCCACCCTCACAGCACACCCAGGAAAGACACCTTCTACTGTAATATAAATATGACAATTTTCTCTCGAGCAGTTTATAGAGTATATCCCTGTCTTGTTTCTAAATCCTGTCCGTATCAGTACAAATCCTCAAGCATTCCTGCAGAATTCARTCACAGCAGTGGTTAAAAACCCCGCACCTCAAACTTTTGCTGTGAGTGCCATCAATACCACACACAAGCTCTGTGGGTCTGCCCCATCCAGGCCTGGACCTGCCAGGACCCAGCAGGCAAAGAGATCCCCCCAGCACTGCTTTGSCCCCTCTTCTCCCACCCACAGCCCTGACCCTGCTGCTTCCCACGCTCTCAGGAGCAGGGAGAGGCCTGGCCAGCAGCTCCTTCAGCTTCAGCAGCCCCCACTGGGCATGGGAAACCACAGGGAAGGTGCAGAGCCCTGGGAGAGCACAGGATGGTGCTCAGGCAGTGTCACCTTGAGGACAGATTGGAGAGAGCTCTGTTCAGCACTTCTGGAGTGTCATCCGATGTCGGCACTGGGGATGAACCCCCAAACTCAGATTTGCTCTCGCTGTCTGATGCTGTCTCTCCATCCAGCTTGGTGTCAGACTCTGACTCCTGCAAATTAAAGAGAGACAAGGAGTTCTAGCAGCCACTCTGAAGGAACCTGAGCCAGCCAACTGGCTCTAACACCACYGCTCTGCTTTGGCATGAGAGAGAGTGGAGAAGAAATTATTCTGTGTATTACACAGGGTTAAACCCATGAGAAACATCCTCAGGTGTTTCAGGTGACATCCACAAGGGATTTGATGGCCCCTCAGTCTCAGCAGCAGACACAGGAAAGGGCCTGCTTCCCTTGCAYAGTTACAGATGCCTTGCAGTGGATTAATGAGCATTTCCAAGTGAAGCAAGTGTTCCGGGACTCATTAGCAGGAATTTTTACAAGGTCTCGATTTTCAGGCRGATCTCAAAGAATGTAACACTGCCCAAATTAGCCAGGAAGAAAGGCTTCCAAGTGGACAGGCTCAAGGCTTCCTGACAGACTTCTGAAGCGCTGATGACTTGAGGACACTAAAAATAACACAGAGCCCATCCTCAAGCAGCTGAGGAGGAAGAGCATGGCTTATCACCCTGACCCAACCATCCCCTCTGGCCCCAGGGGAAGCCCGCGGTGCTGCAGAGGGACACACGTGCTGTGTGTTTTCCCTGCCCCTTGGACTGCTCCAGCACTCAGCCCCAAGCAAAGTCCTGTGTTTAAGGGTAAATAAATAGAGGCGAGGCAGGTWACTGAAGGCTCTGCACCAGGCCAGGGTGGAGAGCAGACAGCAGGTGAGTCCTGGCTCTTCACAGTCGCTGTTTGCACTCTGAYCCAGCTCATGAACAGAGGACAAATGCGCAACTCCACATTTTGCCCGTCATTTCAGCAGCACAGCTTCACCCTGCTCCTCACTCCTGGAAGTAAGGAAGGAAAAGGCCACTCCCTGGGGAGCATGCAGGCAAGGCAGAGCACTTGGCATCAGCCCACAGGCTATCTGCAAACTCCCGGAAAAGTGAGTGTGTCTGCAGGAAAAGCACAGAGAGAGCTGAGCTGACAAACGCTGGGAGCTCTGCAAACAATGAGACTTCACCCCTTAGGGCTCCCAGGCAGCGTCGTCCAGATCAAAACCAGCCAAATCTGCTGTGACTGGCTAGGTGCAGTCCACAGCTGGGGGTRTTTGTAGTTCAGTAGAGCAGGAAGGCTGGAGCTGCTCCCTTATTCAAAGCAGGAAAAGGTAATCACTCCCCCAGCTGGAACATTTCAATGGCTGCAGGCCAGGTTCTTAAATCAGACAAGGACAGGGAGGCACTGTCAGGTGGAGGCAGCTAAAAATACATTGGTGATGTCAGAGATTATTCCCAGGGATGCGCAGAGCTCCAGCCACACACCAGCAGCACCCAGTGTCACCTCCTCTTCACCTTCCTCCACACTCCTTCTTTCCATTCATCCACCAGGAAGGAGGAGTCTGGGTTTGCCTTCAACACAACACAGCTGCCAGCCCTCACATGGGTTTGAAGAGCTGGCAATGAAATACAACATGGCTTTTTTTGAGCTGTTTTTTCACTGGTCCACAAAATCCATTTGGACCTCAGATTTTGGAGGGAYTTTAGCTGGGAATTCAAATCCATAAGGCAGCTGCAAATGGTAGCAGAGACTGGATATTGAAAATCCCCTCCCTGGGGACCACAGATTTGGCATTTTATARTACAGCACAGGTCAGGTTTTAGGCAATCTGTGCTCTGTATTTAGCTATAGTTCATGCTCCCATTGCARTGCTTTCTCCAGTAAAAGGATTCTCTGCAGAATTCCCCTGGGAGCGATCTAAATAGCTCCAGCCAGACCAAAATCAGCTTCTCCTCTRTACAGGCTAAACTTAAAATCCTCAAGCACAATTCTGGTGCAGTCCCAGTGTCCATCACCCCACACAAGTCACCAGCCTGGTAAAAGAAGCAGSACCGAACTGAGAAGACGGATCCAGTGTTTTATTCCCCAAGWGCAAAGCAGGCAAATCAGAGGATCRGAAGCTTCACAAAGTGCTCAGAGACCAAAAGAAGGGGAAAAAGCATTTGTGCCTTCCTCATGTCCAGTACTGGCCAAGAACATGAGAGATGAAAGAAATGCTCAAGGACTGAGGAATCTGATGGTGCAAGTGAGCTGATGTCCTGATGCCTGCTGTGCCCAATCCCTGCCACATCCTGATCCGTGCTGTGCCTGATCCCTCTCACATCCTGATCCCTCTCACATCCTGATTCCTGCCTCATCCTGATCCCTCTCACAACCTGATCCCTGTCACATCCTGATTCCTGCTGTGCCCGATCCCTGCCACATCCTTATTCGTGCTGTGCCTGATCCCTCTCACATCCTGCTCCCTGTCACATCCTGATTCCTGCTGTGCCCGATCCCTGCCACATCCTGATCCCTGCCTCATCCTGATCCCTSYCWCAWCCTGATCCCTGCTGCACCTGATCCTTSTCACATCCTGATGYCTGCCATATGCCARCAATGATTCCCTAAATCAACCATACCACRCAGATRTTGCAGGCAAATTGATATAAAACCACATCACCAAATCCCCGAGTCACCAACTGCAGGGCAAGGCCAACCCAAAYCTCATCTGCAAAGAGCTTTGGGCTCCAGAAGCAGAAGAGCCTCACTGGTAGCCCAGCTGTTCCCCACTTCACCCTAAAAACCAGTAACAGCAGAGGTGGAGCAACAAATACACAACACCCACAGCTCCCACAAACATTGCCAGGTTACTCCCAGAAAGCACAAAGAAGCCAATAAAGATAATCARGAAGCCAATCACAATAAATGGACATTGTTAGGGCTCAACGAGAAAATGCAGGACTCATTCCTGACACTTTTTCCTTGATCAGTTTAAGCCTGATGGAAGAAATCACAAGGCAAAGTGAGGGTAACTGACATTTTAACCTTTTTGCTTTGAAAATGACTGAGTAACATCAAGAGTGAGTTCTTCTCCTTACTCATATTCTCCTGAATCAGAGCGTTGAGATTTTATAAGACATTGTGCCAGATATAGGCTATAGAGAGGACTCAGTAATTGACACTATTTTTATACCTTTTATGCAAATTGCCCCCATCAGCCTACAAATCATCAGTTTAAGCAGCTGAGTGGGTGTTAAATAAGGTTTTTAAGCCYGAGCATGATGCACCCTGGTGTGGGCCACTGAGCCCAGCTGTGGCATTGCCTTGGGACACCCTCTGGCATTGCCTTGGGGACATGTCCCACACTTCTCCACTGCTCTCCCTTGTCTGTGAGGATCAGAAGCCCACGGCACAGCTTCTTTGACAGGCAGGGCTGTGCCAGKGGGATTTAAGCTCATTACAGGCAGTGCTTCCAGAAAAGCCTGGAATGACAACACCARCAGGGGAGTAGGCTCTGAGAGATGGGATTTTGTCACCAACTCTGCTGCTTCCCAAAGAAACATCAGCTTTCTGATGCCTCTTCTGGTTTTTTTCTATTTCTTCCCCTGAAACAAAAGCGTGGAGARGCTCCAACTTGCACAAGGTTGTCCCAGAAATCGTGAATGGTCTCCTTTCCAAGCCACTGCACCATACTGTCTCCCGTACTATCTCCTTCATCCCTCCATGGACATTTTTCTGCCTTTTCCTAGTTKTTATTTAGGTTCTTCCCAAAATCAAAGCTCTTCAGCCACAGGTTGATGCTCACAGACCCCTGAACCAACAATGACTTCGAGGTACCAACTAACACAGCATGATCCTAAAAATGCCAATTCCACCCCAGGGCTTCATTGAACCTGTCACTGCCCAGATACCTCCCAGCAATCCCAGTCACTGCCCAGATACCTCCCAGCAATCCCAGTCACTGCCCAGACACCTCCCAGCAATCCCAGTCACTGCCCAGATACCTCCCAGCAATCCCAGTCACTGCCCAGACACCTCCCAGCAATCCCAGTCACTGCCCAGACACCTCCCAGCAATCCCAGTCACTGCCCAGACACCTCCCAGCAATCCCAGTCACTGCCCAGACACCTCCCAGCAATCCCACCTCTTCCCACTGCTGCTCCTGGAGGGGCACAGAGCTGTCTCCATCTGTATTTATTCCATATTCTCTGCCCATAGCCCTCCCTCACCAATCTTTCTGGTAAGTTCCTGACATTCCCTAGGTCTCCTCCTCCCAAACAGAAGGGCAGAGCACTCAGKATGTAAGACATCCTGTTCTGCAGGATGTAGACCAGGGAAACCTTTAAAACCCCTCAGTAAGAGCAAAGCCAACTTTCCCTCTGGTTACCTTGGGATCTGGCTTTATTTTTCCATTTCTTTTACAGGATGAGCATTAAATCCATTAAAACACAATCAGAGTCYAAAGCTTTTACTGTTTCTCTTGGGACGTTTTACCAACATTATTAAACCAAAGAGGTTTTTTTAATCTAGCGCCGTAGGTGAGCCCAGAGCTCCTTCTTCCATTTATCATCCCAATATTGAAGGCTTCTTGCAGAATAGTGGGGGAAAAGGAACACAGAAACAAAACCGAGGCAGTAAGGTCCATTTTATCCTAATTCATTGATTTCTACACAAGTCATGATGAAGAGAGTAAAACCCCAAACCTCTGCAAGGCTATTTCTCCTGACTGCTGAACCAGAGCAGAGAAAAGCCAGATACCTGCTCACTTTTTCTATTTATGAAATCAGCAGCTCTGAGCAACATTTGTCAACAAATATTTTATCACCCTGAAGAAAAGATACACAGAGAAATGAGTTTGTCTGAGCTTTCSTTAAACAACTTAACTCCTTCAAGCAGGTGGTAAGAAATTTGTGCTCACATTGAAATGGTTTTCTCACAGAGAAAGCCATGAGCACTGGGATTTTTACACAAATATCCATGACATTATCTCAGTTGCCATAGAAACRAGCCTGCTCTCTCCCTGCCAAAAATCTTCTGCCCAATACAGATATACAGTTAAGTATTCAACACTGGCATATTAAATTAGTTTTAAAAATGCTATTATTTAGACACCTTCCTTGGAACCAGGCATTGTTTTATTTAGACTTCCTGCCAGATTTTAACAAAAAGCTGTGACAGAAAATGTTATTATAAAATAAAAGCTGAACAAATAGAGTTGCTTTTTCAGGCAGCAGAGCTGACAGCTGGAAGAAAATGGACCAACTGTACTTCTATTCTCACCTCTGAGCMCATCTGCAGGATCAAAGTAAATATAGTCTAATGAATACAAACTCAGCAGCCTCAGTAATGAAAATCTCAGTGTTTCTCAGTTAATTCCTACAACCAGGAAAGCTGCTCCATTCCTCTCTCCTCTTCCCCCTGCTTTAACCTCAACCTCTTGGTACCTCCAAGAGCTGCTGTGCCCCCCAAACCCACCTCAGAGGGCCCCACAGGGTGACATCACAGCCAAAACTCATCCCATCACTTCCAAATTACAGGATATTCTCTTCTACAGGTTTACAGCTCAGGARGATGAAACAATAGMAGTCTGGAGACCATTAAGCACCRGAAGGAAGAATCAAWCTCCYAGGCTTGATTTGTAGGAAGGTCCCRAAAAAACACTGGGGTTTTCTTGCTAAGTGTTTTTACATTGGTCTTGTGGTGTGATATTACCTGCAGGACAATTAAATTCAAGTTTCTCATGTCCCCCCCATTGAGGTATCTACCACACTAGTACGCAGTGCTGGCTGCTTGATTTGTTATCTGAAAAAAACAACAAAGCTCAGGTTTCATTTCTGTTGATACAGRACTCCCTTCCACATCCCAAAATAACCATATTCCAGTTGAAAATATGCACAGAAATTAGGACATGCCTAAAAATGGAGACCTTTAGCAGATAATATCATCACAAAAAGCAGGAATGTTTGCACAGTGGCTGAAATAGCAGAGAAAACTCATCCCCTGTTCCCAAAGCACCAGCTTTGTTTGGTTCAGCCACAGAATATGCTGGGAGCCAGGCTGAGTCTGCACCCAGCACATCCCTCTGGTACCAGAGCCTGATCTCCCTGACAGTAAACAGAATTCATGAAGTCACACAATCCTGTGACTCATCAGGAGTTCATCCTCTGCCAGGACCCCTAGAACCCACTGCAGGGGCTGCTGCATCCAGGAAATCAAGGAGGAAAAGGCACCAGGCACCAGCTATTGTGTACAAAGGAATACAAAAATAGGTRGGTGGTTCTGGCATTGCCCCAGAATTTCCTACTGCTCAGAAAGGAACCTGCCTCCCCCTCTGAACACGTGATGGAGCTGTTTTGGACAGAGGCTTCTGGGTTCTCCTGGATCTAAGGTGGTATCCCGGTGCTCCCGTGGCATTTCTGAGCTGGCACTTCCCTGCAGAGACACAGAAACACACTCAGAACAGGACAGMAAGGCTCCATGAGCTTCTGGGATTTGATGCCTGAGGGAGGCTGGAGCTCTGTCTGCTGGACCCTGCACAGACATTTCAATCTGCTGTTGTTTGGGAGAGCTGGGAGAAACAGGAGGGAGAACAAACAGCTCTGCAGCAACTGTTCACACTGGGAGGTTACTGCAGGAAAATGCTATTTCTGTCCTCTGAAACGAGAGCCTGCATCACACCAAGGCCAGTRGCTCGTGACCCTCAGTTCCTCAGGACTTCATACAGATTTTTCCAAAGCATAAGGAAAAAAAAAATCTTACCAGRTTATTTAATTTGCTGACTCTAAGGTGGCATTTTGCACAGTCTTGTTCACATTTCTCTGCCAGTCAATCCTATTGGCTTTATTTGAACTAATCAAGAAATGGACTTGGACCCTTGTGTTTAGATGTGATCCTGATGAACCCAAATCTGTGGTTTTCTGAAGTCACAGGTGTCATCAAGGCCAGGCTGGATGGGGTTTGGAGCACCCTGGGGTCTAGTGCTCTTGGCAGGCTTTAAGGTCCCTYCTAACACAAACCAATCTGGGATTCTGTGATTTTAAGGGTTTTACCTCCAATAGACCTGAGGATTTTTCCTGCTTGAAAGATACACACAAACATCCCTCCACCCACAGGAGTCACCCCMAGACACTACTACAAGCACACAGTTTTGGAAGCAGGAGCAGAGACACTGCCCAGAACAGCATGAGTGCTGACCTCATCCTGCCAGAGGGCCCAAGGACAGCAGGAATATCCCCCATCACCTCTGCTATCCTGATCTTATCATAAACAGTAACAATAAATATCCAGGAGCGAGGACAGAACTGCTGGAGCAGCAAAAGGTGGCTCAGGAAGAAGCTCCCAGCTTCACTAAGATCCAGCAGCAAAGCAGAAAACAGGACAGCCTGGAGGTGACTGCCCCTTCCCRGCACTGCCAAGGGGGACACTCACCTGTGCAACCCTCCAGATCAGACAGAAATATCCTACTCATTAAATAAGGATAGGAAAGGGAAGCCAGCTCTGAACTATGCAAAGGGCTGAGTAATAGGAAAAACARCTTGGTGGTTTGACATGAGCATTGAAAGCCTCACTGCTCACCCTGTCACAGAAGTGCTTCACGCAGGGAAGGAAAGGATGCCATCCAACCTTTTAAAATGACAAAATCTTTCTGTGATCAAACTTCCCTGCCATTGCCACCAATAAGCAAGGATATGGGTGAAAGGAGCAGTGGCCAAGTCAAACACCTTCCAAAGGAAATGCTGGCAAAGGTGTTAAACTTGAGTGTCAYTTTTCCTTTGGGAACACAACCAATCTAGTACCTGTGGTCACAATTAACAATGCACAGGAGTGCTCAGGCACACAGAGCTGAGCATCAAACTGGAGGAAAGGCTGGGGTGTACTCTCCCAACAGAGCTGAGATTGTGAACATCTACCAACAATACATGAGGCTCTTGCTTCAGCAAACTGATGCTTGGAATCAAGCCTAAAATAATATTAAGAGCTACTGAAAAAATAATCTTTTGAAGTGGGTCTGGSAGCAGACTTGGACTTCAGCCTCTCTTGGTCATGGATGAGATGAAGAGAAGCATCACTGCAGTGGTTTATTTGGTTTAGTCCTACAACAGTCTCACCTTGTTATCACAAATTCCCAACTAGCAGGAGCTCTCCTGAAATCTGGGARGTAACAGGATTTGAAACTGCCTGAACCTTAGGAGTGCCTGTACTATTATCTCTCTGTATCCTGCACCTCTTCTGAGCTAAAAGCCAAAATAGGAGCTGCTGCCCCTGTTCTGGCTCACCCCAGGCCACAGTCCCAGCCACCCTCTACCTTCCTGAGCAGACCCAAGGGACAGCACAGCCCTCCCTTAGCTMAGCATTTTCAGAGCACATCAGACCACCAGGGAATTTTTGCAAAATGCCAGGAAGCACGAGAAATAAATGCCTGGAAGCACAAGAAATCACGAGGCTTGGATGCCAGAGTCTYTCACTTTCTGTACCACACAAAGCAGATGTAGCCAGATAAAAGTCACATTGTCAGGCTGATGCAAAACCAAGCTGGAAGAAACCAGTGTTCATCATCTAACACTTGGTGACACAGAGTCATGCCACTCTTGCACACCCTGTGTCTGATCAAGGCAGCCTCCTGCAGCCACTGTCACCCCTTTTCCCACCAGAAATGGAAAACTCCACCTGGAAGGGCACRAAGCCAGCACAGATTCCATTTGCACCTGCAAAGAGACAGGATTCTCCAGCAAGGTACTGGGACAAAGGACCATAAGTGAGATGGGCTGGGATCTCCTCCTCCCTGGGGGGTGGCAACAGGACACCTGGGAACCCACTCCAACCCACTCCAATCTTCATGCAATGTCCCAGCAACCAGATGGATAAGGAAAAACCCCTCAGTCCTCACTCTGGAATCACACAAAGCACAAGCATCTACTGAGAAATCATCATAAAATCCCCCCAAACCAGCAGAAGCCTTCAGGAGTTCAGGAGGCACCAGGAAACAATTTTCTTTTGTGCTTTTCCTGTTCTCTTTGGGAGCTGCAGACAAAATGAAATGTCATGGGATGTACACAATACAAGAGGAAAGGCACTGATCTCTAGTTTTAGACAATGAATGAGGCTACAAAGCAAAAAAAATGAGTCTACAAAGACCAAGATGTCTTTGGAAGAGAGTGGGACCTGTACAGTTACAAGAAAATGGAACTTGTTTCATGGTGAGGCCCTGGCACAAAAGCTGTGGCCACCCCAYCCCTGAAGTGTCCAAGGCCAGATTGGACAGGGCTGGGATAAAGGAAGRTGTCCCTRCCTATGGCAGGGGGTGGCAMTGGATCAGTTTAAAGGTCTCTCCCAACCTAAAYCATTCCATGATTCCACGATCTACTCTCAGATATCAAAACACAAACACCAACAGGTAACAGCATCCAAGACCTGCAGGCTTAACAAATGGGTACAAATAACACCAGGGCAAGGTTCCCTGTTTATCCACTGGAGAGATAAGAGAGAGTTCACTGACCAGAACAAACAGATGTTGCCTTGTTCTCTTTGAGACGAAGACTTTGTGTTGCACAATGSTTTAAAAAATCAATTTTGAAACATTCTGGCAGTAGGATCTCCTGAGGCAGCYCAGGGTCAGCTGTGCCAACACAGGGTACATATCAAAGCTGGGACACTGTGCAAGGGCCAGAGAAGCAGAAAGTGAAACCAGCCTCTCACTTTCCATTGCCAAAACAGAAAGGTGGAAACAAGCACGAAATAACACCAACATGATCTAAAAACTAGCCTTGATGCTTACATCCCATTGTAAYGCGTTTCTGTCAACACAGAGCTGGGAGCTCTTGCCAGAAGCCTCCAGGGTTTTTGTCAAATAAAATATGCACTGCTAAACTATTCCCCTTGGCAAGGCACCGTGCATGACAAAGCAGGGATGGGAACATCTCCTCTCAGAGCAGCACCAGCRSAGAGCCCTGGGAGACCCRAGACCACCAGGAACACCACACAGTCCAGTGATTCTGCTGCGCTGGCTCTTCCCTGTGCTGCTCCCAGCCTTTCCCAAGCATTTCCCCAGCTCAAAAAAACACAACTGTTGGATCTCAGGCAAGGAAAGCAAACCTTGCCACTGAGCATGGAAAGCACGACACCAAGGGTTTCACTGAGGGCAGRATTAGTTACCAGGTAACGTCCCAGCAGCTGCATTTAACAATTCTGACAAATTCTCTGCTCCCATCACTGCCTTCTATTACAAAACAACACATTCAGCACTTCAGAGGAGCTGTTCCTCACTGCTTGGGAACATTTTATTACCTTTTCTTTCCTTCTGCAATTCATTTTGAACTATTTTATGAGGAGCAGCACAACATCAATGTTCCCTCTCTCTGGTAAGGACACTCCAGGTCACTGACACRAGGGAAATAWGAGAGSAGTCCTTCAAAMRGCTCAWTATATGTGAAAACAYTTGCGTGGAGATAAAAGGATTGCCCTGGGAATAGCATCCCCCTGACCTTCTTTAGGAGCACAGGACAAGGAGCTAAAGCGAATCCCAGCTTGGCCCAGGGAGTTTGTTGTGCACCAGTTAAGCAGCATCAGCCCTCCCAACGTGGAGGGAGGTCTTCAAACTCCCACTAAAGTCCTGGAATAAAAAACTCCCTGAAGATTTTCTGCTGCAGAGTAAATTCCAGCTGAGACAAACGTACTTATCTCAAGGCCTAACCCTCTGCACAACAACCACCAAACCAGAGCCATGTCAGAGCTCCCTTCCCTCAGGTTAGGAAATGTGGTGTCAGAGTTAACTGTGAGAGAGGCAGAACCTCCACTTCCAYACCAGGGTGACCTATTCCCCACCACTGCCAGCACCTTCTGTCCCAGATCCCTCCCTGATCACATCAGCTCAATAAAGCTTCTTTCAAACCTGCCCGCACAGCCTCTAGCAGGTGTTTAACTAGCATTCAAACAGCATTAAAATTGTACTAAAATAGCATTTAAATGGCACTTAAATTGCAAAATAGTTTTGTCTGCTGATTTCATGCTGCTCTGAATTGCACCCTTCATGCACTAATGGACAAAACATCAATATGATGCTGCTGAGAGCTGATGGACCAGTCCAGAGTCRCTCCCAAGGTAAATGCATTAAACAGCAGCACAGCAAGAATTGCTTTTCCCTCCAGCTTTTGGTCCCTGTGAGCCTGCAAATGTTATTTATGAAGTTTTCCCTGATTGTTTATTCCTCTCGGCCCCTTCCTCTTCGGAGAGGCGCAGGAGRAGAGACAACTAGGTTTTGACAAATGACTTGCAGAGCAACTGTGAGCATCCAGRCAGGCTCGGGGATGGAACAGAGGAGATGTTTGCCAGGTTTGCCTCCCATGGCTCTTCCGCCGTGAAACAGAAAACTCCTTCCTCTGGAGAAACGCAATTTAACTCCCATAGAGCCCTCCAAGGGAGGGCATTCCCTGGGGAYGACTTCGGAAGCACCAAAGTCTTCCCTAAGGAAACCTGAGGGTTTTGGAACCCTCACCTCCGTCCTTAAGAATGCCTTAGGAGGTACCAAACCCTTCCCTAACGGAAGGTTTGTAATCCCCACCTCATTCCCTGGGGATGGCCTGGGAGGCACCAAACTCTYCCCTGAGGGAAGGTCTGTGACCCCACCTGAGCCATCCCACAAACGCAGYTCACGCCCAGATCTCCGAGCTCCCACACGGCGGATCCCGGGCCGGTTCACGAAACACCCCCAGGGGTGGGATCTCCTCCTTCGCGGGTGTCGTGAGGRGCGAATAAACCAAGCGCGGGGCACATTCGCCAAGCGCCGGGCAGCCCAGGGGACGCAGAGCGGCCTCACCACGGGAGACGGTACCCCCGCGGCGCACAGGCCCCGCGCTCCCCGACGCTCCCCGGCCGGCCCCCGGTTCCCCCCGTTCCCCCAGTCCCCTCACACCCCCGGGACGGCTCCGCACCTTGTCCTGGAGGTCCCGCGCCCCGCCGGGGCCGCGCCCGGGCCGCAGCCGCGCCTCGCTCATGCCGGACCCGCGACCGCCGCGCCGCTGCCGCCAGGGGGCGCCACAGCTCCGGACACTGCCGACCACCAATGGGCGGCGCAGGATGGGCACCGGGGGCGGGGTTTGTGCGGGGCTGGCCACGCCCAGGTGTACCCGGATGAGGACGTACGCCATGATGGGTGGGGCGTGTGCGCCACTGCGGTGCGGCGTGCGTCAAGGCCGACCAATGGGAGGTGCAGAACGGGAGAGGGGCGGGGCCTCAGCGAGGCATGGCCGCGCCCAGGTGTACCCGGATGTGGGGGACGCCATCATTTGTGGCGCGAGTGCGCCTATGAGAGGGAGGGAGYGGGAAGTTCCTCCGCGCGGGAAGGYCCKTRGGCGCTAGGAGAATCGTGAGGGGTTTATCTGAAGGGACRAATGGGTTTGTTTGGTGGCTGGTTTTCCCTCAGACCTGGAGTTSCAGYCARGACTCGGTGTCTGAGGAGAGGCGCGCCACCGAGCCGTCCCCACGGGCAGGCCCCGTATGCGGCACCATCCCCCTGGGCGGCACCGGCCCCGCTCAAGGATCGCGCCCGCCACCATCGCTGCGCAGCGAGGCGGGACGCGGGCCTGTGGAACCCTCGCAGTGATTGGCTCCCGCCGCACGAGGGGGCGGGATTAAGGGGAGGGGCGGCGCTGGGATTGGCCGGAGAGCTAGGAGGACGGGCATGTGAGCTTAGAGGGGATTGGTCTAAAGGAGGAGAGCGACGCTGGCGATTGGTTACTGGGCCGCGGTGGGCGGGGCAGCAGAGTGTATAAAACGGGTTTGGCGGGCAGTCTTGCTCGSTTCTCAGTGTGTCCGACGTTCGAGTTTGTTGCTGCTGCTTCCGCTGGTGCTGCCAGGATGTTCGAGGCGCGRTTGGTGCAGGGTTCGGTCCTCAAGCGAGTGCTGGAGGCCCTCAAGGACCTTATCACCGAGGCCTGTTGGGACCTGGGCTCGGGCGGCATCAGCTTGCAGAGCATGGACTCCTCGCACGTCTCGCTGGTGCAGCTCACGCTGCGCTCGGAGGGCTTCGACACGTACCGCTGCGACCGCAACATCGCCATGGGCGTCAACCTGTCCAGGTCAGGCGGCGGTGGGGTCTCATCGGGCGCTGAGATGGGGCGGCCAAGCAGGCCCGGGGGCTGTGGTGCTGATTGGAGCGGAAGCCGCCGGGGAAGGGGGCGGATGGGTGGGTGAGGGTGAATTTGGGGGCGAGGGGGGACTCTGGAGGTGTGGGAGGTCCTGGGGGCGCTCGGAGCCCCCTCAGCCTTTCCCTCCCCCCCATTCCCCTCACGGCTCTCGCGCCGTTTTTCGCGGCGCGCGCGGGTCTCGTCGCGGCCGTGACGTCACTGCCGGCTCCGAGTGGCGGGAAAAGCCAGCGCTGGCAGGGTCCGCCGCCATGGCCCCTTTAAAGTCCTGTCGTTAGGGAAGTYCTTACAGAATTCTGGGGTGCATCAGGAAGAGCACTTCCAGCAGGTCAGGGAGGTGATCGTTCCTGCCCCGTTGCTCAACTCTGTGAGGCACCTCTGGAGTGCTGTGTCCAGCTCTGGGCTTCTCAAAACAAGAGAGACACGGATCTCCTGAAGYGGGTGCAGTGGAGGGTGACCAAAATGAGGCGGGTGGAGCATCTCCGTTATGAGGAAAGGCTRAGGGAGCTTAGGCTGTTCAGATTCGGGAAGAGATGGCTGGGAGAGGGCCTCATCCATATGTATAAATATCCAAGGAGGGTGTCAGAGGATAGATCATGTTYTGCTCTGTGGTGTCCTGCAATGGCTCAAGAGGAATAGGCAAGAGCTGATGCATGGGAAGTTCCACCTGGATGTATGGAAAACTTATTATCTRTGTAGGTGATTAAGCACTGGAATAGATTGGCCAGAGAGGGTGTGGAGTCTCCCCATACACCCACTTTTCCAACAGTGTTAAAAGGAGAAGTTAATCTGGGAATGCAGCATCCAAAAAGTCCTTACATTGCTTTTAAAAAAGCCCATACAAATTAGCCATCATTTGGAATTTTAAAATTCCATCCAGGAATCATCTCAATCACCGTACAATAAACCAAACTGAATCAGGGGAACATGAATATCAGATCTTAATCCCACAAATCACCTGCCTTTCTCCCCTCCAGTATGTCCAAAATCCTGAAATGTGCAGGAAAYGAAGACATCATCACCCTGCGAGCTGAGGACAACGCGGACACYTTGGCCCTAGTGTTTGAGGCGCCAAGTGAGTGTTGGATTTGGGAGCTCATTTGTTGCYGGGATGGTTTTGGGCAGCTTCATAAACCTGATGAATGTAGGAGGGAAGGAARTTACAGTGAGTCCTGCAGGAATGGGAGGAGATACCTGATACTTAAACTCTTGGAACAATGTGGAGATGTAAACTTTACAAACTTGACCAATATTTCCTTTGTAAGAGGAAGACTCTTAGGCCACACACAGATGCCCTGGTCTGTRCCATTGCAGCTTGCACAGGACTTTGGGGCACTTAATTTCTGACTCTAAGGAAACAAGTTGCATCTTTCTCATTACTGAGGTGGTTTTACTTGGAGGGAGTGGGGAGTAGGCAGAGTTGAATCGATGTTTGTAACCTGTTAAAAACACTTGGTGTAATTGTGCTTTGCTTCTTCAGATCAGGAAAAGGTTTCTGATTATGAGATGAAGCTGATGGATCTTGATGTGGAGCAGCTGGGAATTCCAGTAAGTACTGACTTAGGTGGCACTGGTGTGGAATGGGATGCTTGCCATGTTCACGTCAGATTCTGTAACATAACATCCTCTGGAGCACTGGACAAGCCCAGTGCTGGCAGAGGTAGCAGTGGTGTCTCTCTCCCTCCCAGGAGCAGGAGTACAGCTGTGTGGTGAAGATGCCCTCGGCGGAGTTTGCGCGCATCTGCCGGGACCTGAGCCACATTGGYGACGCCGTGGTCATCTCCTGTGCCAAGGATGGCGTCAAGTTCTCTGCCAACGGCGAGCTGGGCAATGGCAACATCAAACTGTCCCAGACCAGCAATGTGGACAAGGAGGAGGAGGCTGTGAGTTGGGTGTCTGGTGCTGGGCTGAGGGTTTCACCAGTAGAACAAATTTTCTGACCTGTGGGGAATCGTGAAAYTAGGGAACAGTTTGGATTGGAAGGGGCCTTTAGAGGTCATTGAGTCCAAGCCCTGCAGGGACAGATGCCGTGTCTCCCTGTGGCTCATGGATTAGACTTCCTGAGTCACTGCCAGTTTTAAAGCCTGATCTTGGGACCTCCAGCAATGCTGAGCAGGGYGGGGTGAAAGCAGCACTGGTGGTCTTTGCCTGAGGTGTCCAAGTACTTGAAAGATTTGGAATTCCTGCAGCTGAATTTCCTGAACCTGGTCTTCTTTTCCAGGTTACAATAGAGATGAACGAGCCAGTCCAGCTGACCTTTGCCCTGAGGTACTTGAACTTCTTCACCAAAGCCACCCCCCTGTCCCCTACAGTCACACTCAGCATGTCTGCAGATGTWCCTCTGGGTGAGTACCAGTGCCTCTACCTCAGAAATCTTGGAGAATTAAAACTTGAGAATGGATTTTGCATAGAACCTCCTGAACACCCTTTTGTTTCCTCTCTTCCCCAGTTGTGGAGTACAAGATCGCTGACATGGGACACTTGAAGTACTACCTGGCCCCAAAGATCGAGGACCAGCAGGAAGGCTCTTAACTGGAGCAGGACTGAAGGGGGATCTGSTCCTGGCTGAGAGAAGGGAAAGGTGGAGGTAGCAATTCCAGGGCTTTGGAGCATCCTAGGAGCACTGTAGGCATATCTTGTAGATATCTTTGTAAATATTTTTTCAACTTACTATTTTGCTTTACTGGTATCATTGGAAATAGGAAACCTGAGCTTTTCTAGTCTGTTCCTGTACTCCCAATAATCTCTGGAATGCTGTCTGAAGGTGAAATTTCTTAGTGCTTTCAGCTTATGTTGAAGAAGAGGGACAATATTTAATGAGTCAAGATGTTTCCTGGAGTTTCACCTGTGGAGTTTTAGTTTAGGGTTGCTGTTTTATTATGCCACAAGTTTGTATGACTTTACTTCATTTATTTTTAAAGCTGATACTCTAACTGAAACTTGGAAAATGGAAATAAAGAATATAATTTCGTGGAGTTCATCCTGTTTAAATGTGGGTGGGTGAATCAATGCTTTTCAGGCTGTCCTGATGTGCCCTGACTCCTTTCTCAGGGCCAYGCAAAGCTCAGAGTTCCCAGCCTTGATCACTTAAAGGTGTGAATGGATGGGTCGTTACGGATTGGATAATTAATTGGTTAATTAATTGGTCACTGATGCTGTTTCATTTACTCACAGGACTGTGGAATGGTTTGGGTTGGAAAGGACCTTAAAGCCCATCCAGTGCCAACCCTGCCATGGGCAGGGACACCTTCCACTGTTCCAGGTGCTCCAAGCCCCATCCAMCCTGGCCTTGGACACTTAAAGGGATGGGGCAGCCACAGCTTCTCCAGGCACCTTGTGCCAGGACCTCACCACCCTCACAAGGAGGGATTCTTTCCCAGTATCCCGTGTAATCCTGCCCGCTGACAGTGGGAAGCCATTATTCCCCATGTCCTGGCACTTCAGACTCTTGGAAATAGTCTCTCCCTCTTTCTTGTTGGTTCCTTTGGGCACCGGAAAGCCACAATTAGGTCACTCCTGGTCTCTGCTCCAGGCTGAACAATCTGAGCTCTCCCAGCCTTTCCTTACAGCAGAGCTGCTCCACCCCTCTGATCATCCTGGTGCCTCCTCTGGACTCCAGCAGCTCCACATCCTCGCAGGGCTGGGGCAGCTCTGCAGGTGGGGTSTCCCCTGAGCAGGACAGAGCCCCCTCCTCTGCAGCCCCCACTGCTTTGGGTGCAGGGGTTGTGTTCTGTGCAAAGCACCGCCTTGGGCAGTGCCAGTCTGTTCTGTGGCCTCCCCATAGGGCAATGGTGTCTCTGGGAACCACAGCCCCTTGGGCTGACCAGGGCTGTGACCCCTCCTGGCTTTGGCTGTGCTGAGGTGAAGCTGCACATCCTTGGGTGCTGTCCCATGCCTTTATCTGCTCTGTTGCCATGTGCTGCCTTCACTTGAGCATCAGTAGGTCCTCCCCATATGGAGGGGTGTTTATGGTGGGTGATGACTGATGTTCACACCATGTTCACCCACAGGGTCTGATTGTGAAAGGGGTTTAAAAACAGCTTGGGGCAGTTGCTCTTCACAGGGCCCCACCAAACCTTTTTCTCTGTGCTGAGCAAGGGACTCACAAAGAGCTGTGGGGCCACTCAGTGGGGTCAGGGTGTGGGGCCAGAGGCTYTGGGCTGTCAGGGCTGGAGCTCTGCTCTGCCAGCCCTGAGGAGGGTGGAGCTGGGTGCGGGTCAGGCTCTGCTCCGAGGGACAGGGTGAGATAAAACCTCAAATTGTGCCAAGGGAGCTTTAAGTTTAATATTGGAGAAAATTCTTCCTGGAAAGGGCTGCCCAGGCCTGGCACAGCTGCCCGGGGCAGTGGTAGAGTCCCCATCCCTGGGAGTATTCCAAACACGTGTGGATGGGGCACTGGGTGACATGAGTTAGTGGTGACTATGGTGCTGCTGCTGTGCTGACAGTTGGACTTTGTGATCTTACAAAAGCTTTTTCCAACCGAAACAATTCCATGATTTTAAGTTTGGTTTGTTTTTGTTTTTTGTTCTTTTTTGAGGGGTGCAGGGGGAGGGCTGTGTACTTCCCACCGGTCAGTAAGACCGGAGTATCCTGGGCATAAACTGCCTGAAAAGCTGTCCCTGAGAAGCCCCGGCGGGTGGACAGGAGGATGTCACAAGGTGGCAGTGCCGGCGAGGAAACCAATTCCGCTGGGTCAACGACGGTGCTGGCATGGGAGGGAAAGTACCTGGGCAGGGCTGCGGGACAGCATTTCCCCGTGCCCCGGTCCTGGACTCCCGTTGGGACCAGCACTSCTGGGGKKGKYYKGRARKKKYCCMWSKCCARSTTGGATGGGGYTTGGAGYAGCCTGGGATAGTGGAAGGGGCAGGGGTGGAACAGGATGGGCTTTAAGGTCCCTTCCAATGCAAATCACTACACGATCCTGCATTTAGACACTGATTTTCTGCTCCTGTGGTGCAGGTGCCTCCCATGTTGAGCTCATGTCTCCAGATCATTCCTCATTTATCCTCCAGCTTCACTGGCTTCCTGGTTAATTGAGCACCTTAAGGAAAACATCTGGAAAGGAAGATCATTTGCCCTAAAGTTTTTTAGCAATTGCTGAGCTCTTGCCCAGAACAGTGGTAGGTCTTTWAAATAACCAGGGGTCTCTTCCCCTCCAAATGTGATGTTGGGATGGACCTGCCCTGGCCCTGTGGTACCCACAGGAAGCAGGGGCCTGTGCAAAATTTTGCAAAATTTTGCAAAATCTTGGGATTTAGTGAGGAATCCAAGGTTTATGATGTAGACATAGGGAAGGATTCTGGGGGTGTGATGTGAATAAAGCTGGGCCAATGATTGAAGCAAATTCTTTCTGATGCAACTTCCTGTTGTAGTGGGGTTTACCAAACTATTCTTTGTGCTCTTCTACCCATTAACACGTAATAAAAATCAGAGAAATGCTTTATTTAWTTTTTTTWAAAAWTTATTTTTACWGCTAAATGATAAMAYGAGCAGTCTTGTGTTGCAAGAAACRTCGTTTAACATGTGTATTTACATACTTGTGTCCTGTCTGCTMCACACAAATCCTGAAAGCAGCTGGGGATTTACTTAGCCACTGCCATGCCCAAATTATCAACAATTTAAAGGATGTTCCCTTCCAAACAAAACAAAAAAAAMCCCAAATGTGCGCGCACACACTCAAATACGGCTGGGCAGGGTTAATAAATGCTGGGTGTGTTTCTCCTTGTTCGAGAGTGGAAGTTTTCTGGGTTTGTATTTAGACTTTCTTAGCAAAGAGATATTAAATAAGAAGAAAGAATTCTTTTGGAATTTAAGGCGATCTAAATACAGCCTGTACTTTGCTAACTTGAAGGAAGCAAAGCTCCTTGGGAAGCTCCTCGGAGGTGGCACACGCCCAGCTGTCCCCACCTGATTTAATACTGGACATTAAATTATCTCGCTAAAATAAAATCTGACGTGTGTCACCTCTCCAGCCCCGCTGCTGACACTCCATAACATCCCGATCTCCATAACATCCCGATCTCCCTCTGGAATTTCAGCTGCGGAGGGGCCATGTGTCCGAGGCGACTGTTGATGAAACAGCTCCAAATTCCAGGGGAGCTGCGGCGACTCCCGCGGGCCGAGAGCGGCTCGGGAGGAGCGGGACAGCCCCGGCAGAGCCCGGGAGGAGCGGGAGGAGCGGGACAGCCCCGGCAGAGCTCGGGAGGAGCGGGACAGCCCCGGCAGAGCTCGGGAGGAGCGGGACAGCCCCGGCAGAGCTCGGGAGGAGCGGGACAGCCCCGGGAGGAGCGGGAGGAGCCGGAGGAACGGGAGGAGCGGGACAGCCCCGGCAGAGCTCGGGAGGAGCGGGAGGAGCGGGACAGCCCCGGCAGAGGCTCGGGAGCAGCGGGAGGAGCGGGACAGCCCCGGCAGAGCTCGGGAGGAGCGGGACAGCCCCGGGAGGAGCGGGAGGAGCCGGAGGCCGGCACAGCCCCGGCCGTGACCTGGAAGCGAAGGGCCCTCAGCGGATCAACTTCCCGGGTTCGCGGAAGGACGCTGCGGGGCCGGGATGCAGCTGGCGAGCAGCAGGTCAGGGCACTGTCTGGGGCTTGGGGTGGGTTTGGGTGGGTTTGCGGCGGATTTGGGTGGGTTTCGTGTGTTTTGGGTGGATTTGGAAGCGAGGCGAGGGCGGGGGTGCAGGCGGGGGACGCCCTGGCCTTGCTGGGATCCCCCATTTGGGGTGTCCCCGGGGGAGGTGGCGGCTCCCAAAAGGGCCACAAAGCGACATCCCCGCCCTTCCCGATGTCCTGAGGGGGAACCGTCGGGATTCTGGGCGGAGCTGCCGTGTCTGGGTTTCCTGGCGTTGTCCTGGAGCCTCCACGGGGTTTAAAACACAACTGCCATATTAGAAACTTTTAATTTCAATATTAATTGTTTTGTTCGAGTTTCTCAAGCCCTGATTATTTATATATTTGGCWCACAAAGAGCACAGCACTGCACTGGTTCCTGCTCTTGAACCACTGTGGTGCTCATTTGGTGAGAAGYTCAGTGGAGTTGAACCTGGCCCTTCAGCGTAAGATCTGGGAGATTATTTTGTATTTTATCTGGGAGAGTATTTTGTATTTTATACACATTTGTCCTCAACAGCCTCTTTCTTCTTGGTAAGTGAGGCAATGGGAAGAACGGGGCAGCTAATGCAAGTGTAAAATGGGAAGAATCCCAAGAAGACACTAAATAGCCTGGTAAAAAATGCAGCAGTGGGTAAGAAAAGAGAGCAAAATGGGGCAGACTCAGGAAATCTGGCACATTGCTGAAATGTTGATTTATTTTGGCTTTCCCCCCTCCTGCACATCTGCCCCAGGCATGTGGGAGAGCCATGGGGCGTTTGGGTCTATGAGCTGAGAAACAAGGATGTGCAGAGAGCAGGGACTGCCACCCTGCAGGTGGGTGCTGTTTCTATTATCCATAGGGCTAAAAATGTTTTGTCCGTGTTTGGGTTTTGTTACCAAAACAAAAGCCCAAAGTTCAAATCAAAGGTTAAGTGGTTGGGATTTAAGATCAGAGGGGATTTTATAAAAGTCAAGTTTACAGCAGGAGGAACAAAACTTGAGTGGRGAATGTGCCAGCAATTAGTGACAGGGAGACAAAGGGTTTCAATTCAGGTGAAGACTCAGTATTTTGTGTAGATGTATCACCTCTGTTGCTAAAGAGTGTTATGGAAACAATCTTTATCCCTTCCTTTTGGCACCGCTGGAATATGTGCTTTTGTTCTCTCAGACTTTCTCAGAAAATAAAAGCATTATTGAGGTTGGGAGGTGTGGGAAGCCCTTTCCTGCCTCTTCTCTGGGAATTGTGATCCAGTTGCTGCTGGGTGCCCCATTCCTGGCTCTGCACTGGCAGGGTGGTTTACAGGATGGATGCTGGCTCCAGCCCCTGGGAAGGTGGATTCCAAGGGACAGAGCTGGCTCTGATCCCTGTCYCTGAGGTGTCTCTCAGGCACGGAGGGGCAGGATTAGCCCCTGGCATTGTGACCCTGTGGRGCAGAACCCAGAGAAACCAAGCAGAGCCCTGCCCTGCACACTCTGAGCTGGGCTGTCACCAGGGKTTGGGTGACCTCTCACCACTCACACTCCGACTCCTTGTCCTGCTCTGAGTCACTYCTGCTGTCTCCATGACAACTCCATTTCATTCCAGTTTCCAGTGGTTGGGTTTGTTTGGGTTTTTTTTTCCAAAATTGCTCTATTGCAAAATATCCTGATGGTTGAAAAGCTGTTTTGTTTAGCTCTGATTCGGGTTTGTTTGCTGTTCAGAAATAACTGGAGCTCAGACATCTCTGTGCTGGCAACAGGAGCTCCTTGAGGAGTGAGAACGAGGTTATACCCTGGGCACCGCTCTAGAATTTCTCTCTGGTTTGAAGCACAGGTTCTACCTTGATTSCAAATATTGGCAAGCCCTGTTGCASCTGTATCCATTYTGTATTTTAGGCATAAAATTAAATGCTTAGATCCTTTGTTTGAAACACTTTAATTTATGAAGAAGAACAAAGATGCCCTTTGGGTAGCAAAGCCTTGTCACGGTAGTTTTTCTCCAGGAACTTGTTTCCTGTCTCTAGTCTCCACCATCCAGTTTTCTCTCCTGTTGTCACTTTTGCTGCTCTCCAGGCTGTAGCTGATGCCCAGGCCCCCGTGGAATGATGCCGTCGCGGACCAATCTCTCTGCTGGGATTCCCAGTAGCAAAGTCAAATATTCCAAGCTCTCCAGCACCGATGATGGATATATTGACCTGCAGGTAAAAAGTGGGGAAGGAAACTGTAAAAGCATGAGGATGGGCAGCCACAGTTTGGCACTGCACAAGAAGCTGCATCTTGTGCATCTCTGGTGGAGCAGCTGCAGCTCTGAGAGGGACAAAACCAGGTGGGAGCCAAACCCTCAGCCCTTCCCCTCTGGAAAGCTCACAGTGCCTTCCTGGGAACAGRACTGGTTGTTTAACATGCATTTCTATGGAGGAAGGTGACAATGGCAGCAGATGTGAAGTGATGGGAGTAAGGGCTGGYTCAGCAGGGTCTCCATGGGCAGAATTCCTCATGGAAGGGCCATTACAGAGYCTGGCAGCAGAGCTGCTGCAGCAGTTTGTCCYARTTCAAGKSTRCCAGCTGTGGGGTCACATSTGTGCTGTGGTGGGAGGGGAACTGTGCTGAGTTCAGCTGTTTGATATTTGGGGTTTTTCCATCCAGTTCAAGAAGAGCCCACCAAAAATCCCCTACAAGGCCATCGCCCTAGCTGTGGTGCTCTTCATGATTGGGACCTTCCTCATCATCATCGGAGCCCTGCTTCTGGCAGGTTACATCAGCAAAGGTGTAAGTGTTKAATGACACCTCTGGTACCACTTCTGCACTGTCCTCAAAGCTGCCCTGAGCCCTTATCAACCATCAGGTGACAGGAAACAGCCTCAAGTTGCAACAGGGGAGGTTTAAATTTGATATTAGGRAAGATTTGTCATGGAAAGGGTGGGAAAGGCCTGGCCCATGCTGCCCAGGGCAGTGGTAGAGTCCCCATCCTTGGGAGTGTTCCAAACATGAGTAGATGTGGCTGGGGTGAGTGGTGGCTATGGGGGTGGAGGTGGTTGATGGTTGGACTTGATGGCCTTAAAGGTCTTTTCCAGCCTCAGCAATTCCATGGTYTTGTCCTCATGGTCAGTGTAGAAATGCAGAGCCAAAGGGAGTGAGCAGGGAATTCATTCCCACCATGGCCTGGCTGTGCTGGCAGCCCCATTTCCCTGGCAGCAGAGCCCTGTGGATCCTGCAGTCAGTCTGGCTGGAGCAGGCTCAGAGCTGGTCTGGGGATCTCCAGGGAGGGCTGGGTTTCCCTGCTGTCYCTGGACAGTTCCCTGTCCCTGGGGAGGTCACATCACTGTCCTGGAGACACCTCAGAGCAGGGTCAGCACTCCTCCAGTGCAGATCAGGCAGTGACAGAGCAGGAGCTGCCAGATCCTGTGTGGGACACTGCAGTGCTTTCCCATCTCTCTGTGGTTGTTATCCATGGAAAGGGAATCTGCTGCCTGCAGTTCTGGGTGCTTGTCCCCCTGCTCCCTGTGCTGGATGGACTCACTGTACAGTTGGCACCTCTGCTTTATCTCTGTGGGACCAGCAGCCTCTGGGCTTTATCAGCAGCACTCCAGGCACAGATCATTGGGCTCACACTCCACCACACTTGCAGCTCCCACTGCAGATCCTGGGGAGGTCTCTGGCAAAGGACAAAGTCCCTTGAGGGGTTCTTGCAGCAAGGAGGAGATGCCAGGACAGGATAAAAGGCTCAGCCTGAAGACAGCAGAGATATTTGTAATTTAAGATGGATTTTTATTTCTCAGCTTGCTGAGCCTTGAGAATGAATCACAGAATCATGGGATGGTTTGGGTTC
>NW_026623913.1:128583-200345 GCF_030028575.1 Malurus melanocephalus | reverse complement strand
CTGTGCTCTTTCCCTGCAGGAGACAGACCGGGCCATCCCTGTGCTGATCATCGGCATCCTGGTGTTCCTGCCAGGCTTTTACCACCTGCGCATCGCCTACTACGCCTCCAAGGGCTACCGGGGCTACTCCTACGACGACATCCCCGACTTTGATGACTGAGCCRTTAATTAATCCCACTCTAATAGGTTGGTCAGAGCTGGGAGTTCCCTGGACGCCGTGGCCTGGCAGGGTACAGCTGATGTGTGTCCGTCACACAGCATCAGTTCCTGGGGTTGAGATGTTGCAGGTTTTCCAGTTTGGGGGGTGGGGGCTCAAGCGTGGAATTGACCAAAAGGAATTGCAAAGAACTTGGGATTTATGGTATTTTTCCTCTYGGGGTTGCATAATTCCGCTTGCTGGGAAGTGCTTCCTGGGCAAGGCAGTTTTCCAAAAATAGATGAGCTGGTTTCAGCAGCAGAGATACTTGTTTTTTTCTGCAAGTGTTTTATAGAGTTTATTTTAGTTTTCCACTAGATTGTGGTTATTGTTGGGTTACCTTTGGACACAAACCCATTAAATTCTCCTTTTGCTCTCTGTCCATCAGAATTGCTTCCAAATTASTGGTCCTGAGCTTGACTGGAATAAAGTCTGTTATGCACAAGCAGGGGAAATCAGCACTCGCAGGAAATTATTTACACACAGTGCACTTGCTCCACRACTCCCTGTCAGACTGACTAAGCTTATTTCCTCACAAATACATTCTTCCCWAGCCAGCTTTCCCCACGTCACTGTTGCTTTTGGCAAAATACRCTTATCCTTCACAAGTACTGTTGGATTTTGCTTATTATATTAAACAACCAAATGGATACTGGGAGAAGGATTGGAATCMAGACCAGGATTCAAGTGTCTTAATACCAAAAATCCTGGGTTTGACTTATGTGGGAATTGGAGACACTTGAATCCCAGCTGTCTGTGTGTTTGGAGTCCTTTTGTCCTTGTGTAGATAATATGCTGTGCAGAACTGCCCAGACCAGTAAAGAGAAGTTCTCTGTGCTGAACAAACCCCCTCTGGATTGCTTTGCCAGCTTTGCTGATGTGTCATCAGGGAAAACAGAATGATGGCTCCACTTCTGTAAAGTAGAACCAGCCTGTCTCTTAAGCTGGGAATGTCTCAGTGGCCTGGAGAACAGGCAGTGATGCAAGTGGATGCATTTTGCGTGAATAAAGGTCTATATTCTCTGTAACCATAAGTTTGTCTTTCCCACCTTCACAGGTGTCAGAGTGCACTGAAGACTGTTCTGGGCTTTAGCTGCTGTCGCCTCCACCTCCCAAGTGCTGCTGAAGTGAGTGAGGGAGTGAGGCAGCAGCTCTGGAACAGCCCCATCTGCTCTGGAACAGCTCCCCAGCACCCTCGGCCTGCCTTGGGGCAGAGGTGGGATTGCTGCACTGGGGAGGATAATCCTGAGTGCCCAGGGTGAGCAGGTGCTGCTTCACAAGGTCAGGAGTCACTCTTTGAACTCTGGCCTTGGTTAAATGGGAAAAGACCCTGAGTTGGAAGGGCTTTGTCTCAGGTCCAAACCCCGTTCCTTTTGCTGTGCAGGGTAACCCCAGCAGTGTCAGTCTGAACATGGCACTCTAGAATTGTCACGTGAGCCTCAGGTGGGCTGAACATTCTGGAAGGTGGGGGCAGGGTCAGAGCAGAGCAAGTCCATGGAGGTGCCCACAAGATCAGGGCTGGACAAAAACCTTGCTCTGAACATACTCCTAGAATTGCCTTTTTTCTTCCTTCAGTGCTCCAGAATAAACCCAAAACCTAAACCAAGTTATTTTTTTTTAACCTACATCTCTTCCTTCATTTGTCTCAATTCCCTTGTGTGAATCCCAGTGCTGCACTCTGAGGAATAACTGATTAAATTCAGTATCGCCCTTTTTGCCTCTGAAGGCACAACTGGGCATGTTCTCTTCCTGCTGCCAGCCCCAGCTCCCAGGATAGGAGARGGGACATGGGACATGTGCTGCTGGCAGYAGCTGGAATGTGKCAATTAAAGCTGGGTCTGGCCAGGAGAGCAGCTGCTGATGTCAAATCATGAATCAGCCTCTCTCAGGGGACAWGAACAAAGTGGGTTTATTTGGATTTAGAGAAAGGGGAGAGGAAGTGGAAGGGAAGTTTAGATGGAAAAAGCAGAGAGGGAGGGAGAAGATGCTTTAAGTGAGATGGACAAAATGCTGCTGGTTGGGAAGGAGGTCACCTAAGTGGGATAAAAAAATGTAGAGGACAGGAGAAGAAACTGGGCTTTGATGATCCTTGTGGGTTCCTTCCAGCTTAGGACAGTCTATGATTCTGCAATTCTGAGAATATGCTGACATTCCTGGAGGAAAGGAATGAATTAATTTATTATTCTTTAACAGAAGCAAAGTCCTCAGGCAGCACAGTGGATARATAAGCAGGGCTGTGTGCAGGATGGCCAGAAGAAAAAGTCCTCTCTACAAGGGTTGGTTTATATCTAATTGATGGGAAACAAGGAAACACTTGTGGGAAAGAAAAAGTAGATTCCAACCACTGGAAATACGTGGATCCACATGACTTCATTCTTCAAGCTGACATCCTACATTCAAAGCACAGTTTTCCTCCAGTACAAAGTCTCCATGTCTATTAAACAGTCTATTAATTTTCTAGCTATACTGTACCTAATGTCCAGGCTTCTTTTTTTTTCTTGCAAAATAGCACAAGTTTACCTTGATTTTAGGAGCTTGTAAACCTTTWCTGCAAACACAGGTGAGCCTGGTCCCTGTCTGGTATTGGTTCTGTTCAGGTGAAGRTTTGAGGGTACTCAGAGCTGTCAGATTTGTTGCAACATGACAGAAGGATGAAGTTTTCCTCCCAGGCAGGGCTGTTGTTTCTGTGTCTCTGTGCTGATATATTGCAATAAAATCTGTTGAATCTTCCTCCTGCCCCTGCCATGCTGGACCTGCTGGATTTGCACTCCTGGCTCAGCTCCTTTGCTGTCCAAACTCCCTGCATGTGCAGCTGCTCCCTTCCCTGGCTGCAGGTGCCAGAGGCTGCTGCCAAACCCCACAKTTCAGAGCTCTGCTCCTCAGTTCCCCTCCTGTAAAATCATGGGTGTTGAGGGTTTGGGCAGTCCTGACTGACTCCATGCAGTGGTGAGGAGAACAGGAAAAGGCCTAGGAAGGAATTTCTGGTTCTAGAGCAGGGCTGGAATGAGAAATAAGGCATTGGCTGAGCCCTGATAAATRAGGATAACACTGAAAAGCTGTTTCCTTTGTGGAGCATCCTCCATTCCAGGCAAGGCAGCTGTCTCAGGGAAAAACAGTCAGCATTTATAGAGCCTGAYGGGGTGTTATTATGCACAGAAGCTCTGGAGAAAGAACAGGCAGCCAGATTCCAGGCTTTCCTCTGGTTTATGAGTGCTTGGATTCATGTCTCCTCAACAGTGTTCTTTGATTGCTGTTGCAGGGTATAGTTGCACAATTAATTACTCACTTAATTTAACACCATTGAGTTGCTGGAAAGATTTGGAAACGTGATTCTAGAGTCCTGTGGCCTGAGCTASCAGCAGTGCCAAAGAAATTCTTCTGGTGTATTCTTTATAAAAGCGAAGATTTTAGTCCGTCTCAGGAATTTTTTTTTTTTGAGTGAACAAAGCTAATTGAAGTTCCTCACCTTTATCACATTAGAGGAAGCCTCTTCTGTAGCAAAGCTGTGTGAAACATCTCAGTGAATAAACGGGGAGGAACAGCCAAGGCAGCAATGGAGACAATCTTGGGTAGCTCCAAATGTTAACTGCAGGCCCTGGAAACTGCTGGGGATCCTGGCTCTTTCCCTGCTCCTGGTGTGCAGTGGCTCCTTGTTACCAGCACATTGTGATTCCCAGGGCAGAGCAGGGCCCTCTCCAGGAGCTCCTCATCACTGCTGCAGTTTGGTGCCACCAGCCCAGAGACATGGCCACCACTGGCTCCTGTTCCAAACATCCCCAGTGGAACTTGTTTTCTCACCCTTGCCACMGCCAGTTCCCACCTGTCTGGCAGAAGATTTGTCCCCACAAGGGAACAATCAAGAGTAGAGCCAGGGAGTGTAGCTGCTTTCCACACAAGATCCAGAAGAGGCTTCATACTGTGGAATTTTTGGCTGCTGCTGATATGATGGAATGGTCTGTGCCAGCTCAGGCACGGGGTGAGGCTGGGGGAACAGGGGTTTGCAGCATCACATCCTCTGCTGGTCTCCAAAGTTATGGCTGATGGGAGAGCCTGTGGAAGGAGCCTCAAACACATTCTGTTACTTGGCAAAACCAGGAGGGTTGGAGATAATCTCAGCAGTGGAAAGGAACAGTAGGAAAAACCAGAATTACCTAAAGTGTTGTACAAATATTGCCATAAATCCTTGGAAGAAGAGGCAGAAATTGTGCTCTTCTAAGTTGTCTGAAGTAATGAAGGGATGGGGAGCAGTTTTACCAGCCTGGGGATTGTGAGCCCCGAGTCTGGGAGAACCCACAGCCCTGAAGGRATCCTCACCCTGTCCCAGGCTCTCCATTCCTCTCTGGTTGAAGTTCCCCAGCAATGATGACACTCACACTGAGGATTTTGCATATATCCACACACAGATGTAAAGAGACAGAGAATCGTTAGGTTGGGAAAGACGTTTGTTTAATATCATTGAGCCCAGCCATGAATTCCCAGCTTCCATCATTCCCACTGCAGGGAAGCATCTGAAGGCTCTGCAGTCCAATCCTGGGAAAGCAGTGCACGTTGTCCAGGCAGCAATTTGACTTATGCTACAGATGGTTTTGGCACCGCTGCTTCTCCTTCTCTCTGAGATTCTCCACGTGCTTGTGCTGCTGGAGGTTCATGGGATGGGGAGAAGAGTAAATCCCATTACTGGTTCCATGGAAACCAGGAATTTGTAACTGCTTGTTCACCTTTTCTCAGCAGTGATTTCTTTTTCCTCTTACTTTTTGGTAACCTCATCTGGGYCTGGCTGGGTCCTGTTTGGAAAAGGTGTGAGGAGGCTGAGCTGGGCACAGGGCACTGACCTCAGTCCTGAAAACATTTTAGTAGAAGTTGTGTGACACGTGCAGAAATAGGGGAGAGGGGATGTGAGGCTACGACCCCCAGGCTGTAAATACAGCCACAAACCCAAAGCTGTGTTTGAGCAAACAGCCCAATGTGCAGCAGCATCTGTRGTGCTTCCCTGGTGCTCATCCTGCAGGAACACTCAGCCCAGCCTGGGTTTGYTTTCTGCCACCTGCAATTAGCCAAATTCAGCATCACTTTTCACAGAGAGGCTCAGTACAGAAATAGGGATTTGGTGTGTCATAAAMGGAGTAAAAACCCCTCGGGAAGGAAGAAATGACTCAGCACAACAGCTCTGTCTCTTCCAGTGGGATCTGTGCTGTGCCCTGCTCTAAATCAGCTTCTCCATGTGCTCTCCATACTCCTCCCCCTCGTGCCTGGTTAAAAGTCCCAAACATCAGCCCATTCATGCAAATGCTCCTTATGCCTTTTGCCTCTTCCTGAACCTTGAGCTTTCTCCTGGCCCTTCCCTTGGGGCGTTTGTCCTGCTCTCCCCAAGTTCTCTGCCTTGAAAACACCTCCAGGACTCCCTGGCTGWTGCTGCCTTCTCAGTGGCCTCTCCTCATTGCTGTACTCAGGAGCTGCATCCCTTCAGCCTGTCGGTGACACCACCCAGCCCTTGGATCTTTCTGGCCTCCCAACCACTGCAGACACCTTTGGTTTCCCCCTCCAGCTCAGGGCAGTGCTGCCCTCACTTCCTGCATTCTCAGCCTGGTGAAAAAGAAACAATTTTTGCTGTTTTCCCTGGGCTCCGTGTTGACCCAGCCGTACTTCCCTGCTCCAAGGCAGATGCTGTGTCCTGCTCCTGTGTGGAATGTGGATGTGCACATGCACAGCATTTCCTCTCCCCTTCCTGAGTACACAAGCAGCTTGAGTTTTTTTAGGAATGCCAGATTTGACTAAAAATAGCCCAGACAGACCAGCAACACCATGACAGATTCCTCCCTCCCAAGAGAGTTGGCTTTGTTCTATGATGGAGCCAAGAGTGATGGGAAAAAACATCAAATTTTTTGGAATTGTGGATTAGGAATTACTGTTTCCAATTGATTTAATTGTCTGGTTTGCTTCTCTGGGCTCAGACAGACTTTGGTTTGTGTTGGTTCAGAACTTGTTACCCTGAGGCCTTTCCTTCCCTGCTTTCTGTGTCTAGGAAGGTGTTAAGAAACTGCTTTTAATTGGAAGTCGGGCAGATACTGTGAGATTTGTGTTATGTCCTGCATGGACAGAGCTTTCTTCTGATAAGAATCAGGAAGTGACATTTCCTTCCTCCACACTTGTACGTGTGTTGGGTTCTGAGCCATGCTCTTGTCCTTATCCCTGGGGGAGCACAGAAGCTGTTCTGGGAGCTCCCCTCCCATAGCAACACAGATCCATGAGATTCATAGAGAGGTTTTCCAGTTCTGCAGTTACAGAGAGGAACAAAACTGTGATGAATCTTCTTTGAGAGGACTTTCAGCTCCTGTGAAACAGCAGGTTTGGCACTGAAGCAAAAGTTCTGTGGAGGAATCACCTTTTCATTCTGGGCTKTTAAAGCAAAGGGCAACAAATCCACTAGTCACCACTAATTAATTTTATTTTGAAATATTTACTTGGGCTGAAATACTAGCTGCTCTTAAGTAAAGGATTAGCTGCCTGCTAGTCTTTTGTGCCTGCAACCATTTATTTAAGCTGTTAGTGCAAATCATGCTATTTAACCTTCCTTCCCTTGTCAGTGGGAAATGTCTGGTGCAGATGGTCCTGCTGGTGTGACAGTGAGAAATTAATACATCCACAGTCAGGTCCTCTGGGCTCTTTCCCCACCTTGTTCAAGGAGGGGAAAGATAGAAAATGAATGTAGTGATAATTGTCTACATCAGAGTATTGCAAAGCCTAACRAGGGGCTGTAAGGAGTTCAGGGAACATGAGCTGGTTGGAAATGCCCCAACCCCTGCCTCTGTGCTGTTACCAGGGCAAATAATTCCTCTCTCTCATGCTGGCCTGCCAGCACCAGCARTTCCAGTGCTCAGTCCTCCAGCCTGACATTCCCTTGTGTTAGAACCATGCTGCACTGGTTTTAATGCAGGTGCTCAAACCAAACGACCCAAACCCACTGCCCAGGGAGAGTTCAGTCATGCAGGAGGATCAGTTTCTGAGCTAAAGCCATGTGTAGCAAAGGAAATGTCCTGAATCTAGAAAAAAATTCTCAAAGAAAACTGAGAATTCATCTCAGCAGGGCTTATTTCTAACTCTTATACATGTGTTTAATGTAAAAGGGAAAGATCTCAGGTCCTTAAACCTACAAATACTAATTAGCATCACCATATAATTTTCTAGCAATTTTCATTAATGTGGCATTAGAAGAAGTCTGTCAGCTCCTATAATCCTTATTTTTCTTGTCCCTCAACACTAACAGTCCATATCGCATCATGACCTCTTCCCTGCTATTTTGGGTGGGTTTTTTCCAGACAAACGCTTTATTTTCTCTGTATTTGATACTGTGGGTCAAGCAAATCCTCTCTGCCTTTTATTGCACAAGAACAGAGGCAGGATTGTAACATGGCCAGTGCAAATGTGTGCCTAAAAATAGGCCAGTGGACGGTCTCCAACTTCAAATACAAAAAGTGTATTTGTAGAGGTTTCTCTTTCTTGCGTGACTGCATTTCAGATCACTGAGGAGACACTTCAAAGTTCAGCTCACTAACAGCTTGTGGTTTAATTCTCCCTGTGAAACAAAGGCGACTCTGACTKAGATCCGTGGTGGGCTGTGACACTGAACCCAGCTCACTCTGGAGTCCATCAGCCCAGGATACTGTCCCCTCTGCTGCCTGCCACCCTGGCCACAGGCTCCAGAGGGACAGGCAGGCCCACATCCCTTCTCCCACCTCTGCTGRAGGCAAGGAAAACAATTCAACAGTGGCAAGAGGGGCCAGAGCTTGCAGAACACTTCAGTGACACTGTTTGCCACTAACTAAGGGTAGCAGAGAGGTGGCACTTGAGGCAGGGAAGGAGTTAACCAGCTACAGGACAATTTTGGGGGAACAAGTTGGGAGTTCACTGTTCCAGGCTCTCAGTGGATTTCATTTTTGTCCTTTCATCTCTGATTCTTGGTTCTCATCATAAAAGGGGTTGCTAGTCCTTCCTCTTYCTGTTTTTATTTGGACTGTGAGCCCTTCAGGGCATGGCCTGTGCCTTCACCTGTGAGCAGGAGCATAGAGGGAAAGCTGTGCTGGGTGGGAACTATAAATAGAGAGTCTGGCCAGCTCTGTGGCATCCGTGGTTCTATAATTGCCTGCTCTGCACTCCCGTGACAAGCCTTACTTTAGCTGTCAGGGCAAGGAGGAGCTGCATAGTGTCTCCCCAGTCAGTTCCAGTTGTTGACCTGCCTGCGGAGCTCTGCTTTGGGCTCAGTTCTCCCTCAGCCTCTGGGAGTTCTGCTTTTCCTGTGTGTCAGTGGTTATTCCTGCTGTCTGTCCAGTGGGATTTGGGCAGTTCAGTTTCAGAAGCTGCTTTGTAGAGGGCTTGTGGTCTAACCCATGCCTCAGTGCCACACTTGTTTATTTTGCCTTCTKCCCCTTGCCAGAGGAGGCTGATGTSATTGTGTCATTCCTGATGTCACTGTGTGGTTTTGTTACYGTGTGCTCACACAAGGGATTAAATGAGTCATGGGTAAAAGTGACCCAAGCCCATTCTTCCTCTCTGAAGATGTTCTTCAGGAAGTGGATTAAACCAGGGACTGTGTCTCTGCTCTCACTTCCCTGCTGAGGGATGAGTACTCAGCCACAAGGTGCTGCTGCCTGTGCTTTGCAGAGTAAAGGACCTTCACTTGAACTCCCAATGCAGGTGACTTAAGAAAACCTCTTTTATTCTCTTCTATAAAATTCYTCTAATGGACTTCAAAATTATTTTGAGCACCATGTCCACCTCATTTTGGAAGTTGTTTAAGTAGGAATGAGTTGCTCTGGTCCTGCCTATCCAGATCTGTCCACAGAAGCTGCTCTTTATTGCCCGATCTTTGAACAGCCACACACAGACGAGACACAAGGTGGCAAATCCCAGCTTGTCTCCACCTTGGACACCATCTCTGCAGATAAGTCAGGCTTCATCTGATAAGGAGAAGATCTAATGCAACAGAACTGCAGGGTGAGTGTGCCCAGGAGAGCAAAACCACCAGAAGCTGTCAGCCCCAAGCTCCTGCCATGACTCTGCTGCTGCCACAACAGCTCGGAGTCAGGAGATGTGGTCCCAGRGGCTCAGCATTTTAACAAGGAGAGCCTGTCAGGAACAGAGACTAGGGAGGACTAACGCATGCTGCCTTCCTGGGCCCCTCATGCTCCCACTCTTCCCAGGACTTAAGGGCTCTTGGCTCATTTCGGGGCTGTGCTTTTGGAAAGCAGCCTGGGGGATGAATGGAGAGGTGACTAAGCCCATTTCCTTCTCCTCCTGTCGAACACAGGCTTTGCCCCTGACTCAGCAAGTGAAATCTCATTTCTTTGGTACAGCCCTGAGGTACCAGACAGAACAGCATCAAGAAAATTACCTTCTCCTCCAGAGCACAAGCTGTCCAGCTGAGTTAGTGTCATTGAGCAATCTTAACATCTTCCTGCCCTCTATTCCTCATAATGTTGGCACAAGTATCCCATGCCCAGTGTGGCTTGAGCAACAATACAGGGAGAAGCAGAGGGACCTCTGCTGGGTTGTTTGTACTGTCCTGGGTTGTTTGTACTGTCCTGGCTGCCACAGTCTTATCATGACTTACAAAATATTTTGCAAACCCAAAGCTGAAGGAAGGTCTCCTCTCTCCAAAAGCTGCCAGAGGGGAATCATTGTGAGATGACCAGTAGGGATCCAACAGTTCTGCAACCATGCAGATCTTTTCTCCTGCTCACCTAYTGATTTATTCATTACATGAATTCAGACCACTGTAACTTTGCAGCTGCTGCTGTTATTCCTCCACTATCACAAACACAGCAGTGGCTATGCCTCGTGGTTTGCTCTGTAATTTGAGTACTTGGCCTGAGATCCTTGGACCAAAAGCTCTGTTTGCTACTGAGAGCACTCTGCACTAATTAAACTTYGTAAAATTCTTCCTGCCTCCATTTTGCAGATGACAACCCTCAAACCAGAGGGTTGAGCTSGGCTGACAGAGTTAATGTCAGTTCTGAGAAAGAAACACATTTTTTCTAATTTTATATGTACACCTAACATCAGGGGGAGRGGGGGCAATAGCAAGTCATGGCTGTCCCCAAGATAATGATAAATTCCTGTGGGTGGGAGCCAGAGGTGTTTCCCATCAGGTGTTGTGGATGGCATTTAACCAAGAGCTGTTCACACTTGCTTTCCTCACCTTACAGAGCAGAAACCCAGGATCTGCCCAGCTCTTCACTTCTAGTTACCACCCCATATTCCAGAGGAARAAGCAAAARAAAAAAAAATCACTATTGATGAGTTGTTAACTATTTTTGCCCTATTTGGAGGAATTTTCACTCACCTCCCAGGCATCTGTTGAAATAYCAGGGGGTTCATTTTTATTTTGTCTAATCCAGTGCAAGATATTCCTGCTATCCATATACAGAAGTGCTGGGTTCTTAATTCCTGGACTTCATCTGTGGTATTCACATAAAATATTGTTAATCTGATGCAAGGCAGGCTATTTTTTTTTCCTTTTTTTTTTATGTTGTAAAACCAAACTCAAAACACATCAAGAAAACAAGACTGGAAATGAGCTATGAAACCCAGACCCAAATCATGGGATGTTTTGCGTCCATTGGAAGGGACCTTGAAGACCATCCCATTCCACCCTCCTGCCAAGGGCAAAGATGACATTCTCTAGATACCATCCCTGGATGTGAAGTTTTGATTTGGTCTTTTGGACATCCTGTGCTTAGATCAATGATTCACATCCCAGCTGAGACAACACTTGGATTTAAAATGGAAATTTTGAGAAAGAGACACTGGCCAAAAACATTTCAGCATTTAAATTTATGCCAGTAATGTCCATGCWACTTCTGAGGAAAACCCTGACCTGCAGTCCTGTCCTTCCCATTTGATGCACACGGAGCTGTGAAAAAACAATCAAAATAAAGCTGGGGAACATTCTCAGTAAAAGCTCCTTGGACTGTTGTGATAGTGTTGTGTCCCTGGCTGTGGAGAAGGACATAACCCAGGTGGAGGCTTGATTGTGCCCCACAAAATCTCCTTGTGGAGACTTTTAGCTCCACATGGGCATGATCTCCTCACAAAATCCTGTCCCTGCTCGAGGGCTCTCATGGGGGTGGCAGAGCTCCCACAGTTGCCAGTGCCCAGGCACCCCCTAATCGTTTCCYCTGGGATTAGTTAACACTGGGATATTTATCCTCCAGGATACAAGCAATTTGATGAGTACAAAGAAAGGGAGGAACTGGGATCTCAGAAAGCCAGTCTTACAGGAATTTAGGCCAGTTAGGACAATTGCAGGAGGAATTTAATTATATATTTTTAATGGACAAGTATTTTACACGGGATGAAGTGAGAAGGGTGGCATAAGCCTTCTGTAGGGACTAATGGGATGCAGCAACACCTCATTTGTTCAGGTAAATTSCTGAGTAAGCTTTGAGGAAATCCAGGCAAGATGTAGGATAGAAAAGAAAACAAAGGGAATGTGTCTCACATCTCAAAGGTCTGCACACCAAATGATTGATGACTGTTAATTTCTCCTGCTGCATTGTCATGAAGGACTTGCACATTCTTCCAATATTTCCCCTTTTTTATGGACCTGTGAATCAGGCAGAGTGATTGAATGTTTAGATAMATACATTTTAATAACACAAATTATATATGCCAATAATCCTAGTAAAATTATTTCTACTTCTGTAGCAGGATGGTATGATGGCATAAGGTGGGTTCTGGCTCCCTGAACAAGGAAAATACCAGGGAATTTTCTCAAACTTTGCAGCATGGAAAGCCACCTGGAAGGGAATTTATCTATTTAAGAGGAACAAACGGCTGAAAAAGGCTTTACTGCGTTTGAACCCATGGTTCTGGGCGGTCTRACTGTGTCAATTTCAATTCCCAGAGCACTAAATCCAACTTTATCATCCTTTCCCTGCTTGTCCTTGGGTTTATCATGACCCTGAGGTCTTTATCTGTTACATTTCAATCTGACTGATGCATTTTAACTTYCCTCCCCATTCCCTCCTCCCTCCTCTTGCTGTATTACCTGTATATCCCTCTGCCATCTTTCACTGGGGGAGGACAGGTTGGRAAATTGTAACACTTGAAAATAAAATAAATAGAGCTTTGTCTCTGTCCCTGATCCTGACCAGAGGGAGACCTTGCAGGGAGGTGAATACACACAATCGTCTTCCTGCACAAACTTCTGTCAACAGCAAAACTGCTGCAGCCTCAATCAATCTGGCATTGCTAAAATGTTCCTTCCATTACAGCTCCATGCTCCCCCACCCTGACAAACAAAGGCTTTTAACATTTAAAAGCTGCACTAAGTCTATGTCTATGTTTGGGATAAGGCCAGGTATTGAATAATGCCAAGGGATCAATATCCATAATCAAGCATTGTGCTTCAGCCCTGCCCTATATAGTTCTCCATATGTCTCATTGGAAAGCCTTTTAGAAGCTTAACCAGGAGCATATTGCAGTGAACGTGGAAAAAAAAAATATGCCCAAGGCTAAGCACAAATGCTTCAGAGGCCTCGTAGGGTCTCTGGTCTTAAAGTAAGCTCCTGGGTTTTAATGGGATCAGATGAAACCCTCTTTATAGGGAAGTGGGAGGAAAGATGTTGGACAGCTGGTGCACAAATACTCCCTCAACATTCCTGGTTGCCAAACACTGCACAAACTGCAACATTTAAAGCAAGGACCCRAAAGATCAAAAGAGAATTGCAGGTCTGGGTGAAACTGGTGCAATGGGATCCAATTAGTGCCAGTGGTCTGGGGAGCACTTTCCCATCGACTTGGTGCKGCACCTTAATCAAATAACAACAGGGCTGGGGGAGAAAACTCAGTGTGGGTCAGTATCTCCTCAAGGACACCTGGAGTAAGGGAGAAGGGTGGGGGTGTGAGGAGAAAGGGCAGGAAATCAGCTGCGGGGGCTCAGCCCTGACTGCCCAGAACAGCCCTGAGCAAGGGAAGGACCTGTGAGCTGATGTGTCTGAGAACTGCACGTTCTGGAAAGAACAGGACGCAAATTAAGGTGAGTTAATGTTGTCAGAAGCCATTAGGAATGTCAGATGTTGCTGAGAGGCACGTGAGAGAAGCAGCGTCCAGCGCTGGGTACTSGAGCTACAGATGTCAGCAGTGCCAGCTCTGTGGTCTGGCGGGGGATTTGTCACGTTTGTGTCACATTCAGCCTGGCCCCCACCWGAAAAGTGGGATTGTTGGACAAGATTTATGGGTGTGGTGAAGGTGACATCTTTTGGGGGACTCAGTTTAGCCTCCTCTAGTACAACAGGGGAGGTTCAGGTTGGAYATCAGGAGGAATTTCTTCACAAAAAGGGTGATTAGACATTGGAATGGGTGATTAGACATTGGAATGGCTTCCCGGGAGGGTGGTGGAGTTACCGACCCTGGTGATGTTTAAGAAATGACTGGATCACTCACTGCTCCAGTCTGATTGAGATGGTAGCTTGAGATCGGTCACAGGCTGGACTTGATCTCGGAGCTCTTTTCCAACTTAAATGCTTCTGTGATTCTTTTTTTCCTCCCTAAACTCACTCTTCTCTTGTAAAACTTGGGCTTATCTTAAAAAATAATAATTAAAAAAAAAATCCATAGAGGAAAATGCAAAGCAAAACCCCTGAGAGGGTCAGGGCTGGGAGCTGYCTGTGGAGGCACCAGGAGAGTGCCATTTACCAGGGTGGGATTGATTATGTTGATGCCCGAAAAAGGTCTAGAAATAAAACTCCATAGACCAGTGTCTATAGAGCAGGTATTTGTTTATTGCAGTGCTAGAGRTGAGGGGGATTCCCCCTCCTAACCCACCTGCCTTTGCTTCAAATTAGCATATATTTATACAGTAAGCATGGTGTAACATGAACATTATCACTGCCCACCACAGCCCCACCACTATACACGGGCACGGAAATACACGATATCACAGTTTTACAAGGGTGCATGTGTCATCCTCAATTCAGTGGTCGTGGGGGTCTCCCTCTAATGAAATACCATCATCTTCATCATGGTGGACTTTTCACCTTTGTCTTCAGGGCATGCGTAGTGGTGACGTTCATGGTTTTTTTCTGGTTCTCCAAGTCTTAATTTTCAATTCTTTTGCTGACTGTCTTGTGCCTCTGCCAAGTTCTCATTAGTGCTCTCTACTGTTCCTTGCTATAGCATCTACCTGTCTACTTTCTTCAGAACTTTTTCTGATTTATGCCCCTTGGTGATTTCACGTATTTATGTCCTAATCCAGCTGATTAGATTACGTGCAGCTGGTACACTATATGTTGCTAATACACTATTAAAAACTTAYAGCAATATATAAAAAAGCTATCATTKATAATATATTGAAAGCAATTACATTGTATTTTAATAATATGTAAAATGTTATTACATTATTATATTGTTAACATATAAAAAGGCTATAGAAAGTTTTCAATTAATWGGCCTCATAAGCACCTTGTCACTTTGATATAAACCATATGTATCAGTGTCCAGAAAACTGTAAAAACTGTAAAAATGTAGGAATAGTGGGATTGAGGAAAAAGGGAAGTGCATATGTGTGATGGAAATATCATCTTTTGGGGGACTCAGTTTCTTTAGCCTCCCTCTTCTGTTGCTCCTTAAGCTCACTTTCCTATTGTAAAAGTCAGATTTTTCCTAAAAGTAATTAATTTTTAAAAAAACGAAAATTCCTCCAAAAACGAAGAGAAAACCCAAAGCAAAGGCTCAAGAAGGCCAGGACTTGGGACATTAGGCGAGCACATTTTCCTGGGGGCTGGGGAGGGACCCCCAGATGAGGGGTCCGAGGGGTTTTATTTGGAGACCTCCTCAATACCCATCAATATCAGGGAGGTGTCAGAGATGGAGCAGGTTCTGCTCCCTGGGGCCCAGCAACAGCACAAGAGGTAACAGGCAGGATCTGATGCATGGGAAGTTTCACCTGAATGTGAGGAAGAACTTTCCTGTGCGGGTGACCAAGCAGTGATTCCTATAATCAGAATAATAGAATAACATAATCTCCTGAGTTGGAAGGGACCCATCAGGCCCATTGATCCAACTCCCAGTCCTGCACAGGACATCCCAACAATCCCACCGTGTTCCCCAGAGCATCATCCAAATGCCCCTGGAGCTCTGCCATCCTTGGGCCGGGACCACTCCCTGGAGAGCCTCTTCTGTGCTCCATTGGAGACAGTCTGTGAAATCTCCCTCACTGGGGATATTCCAGCCCTGTCTGGACACAATACTGTGCCATGTGCTCTGGGATGCYCCTGCCTGARCAGGRAGCTTGGGCCAGATGCCCCACTGCAGTCTCTTCAACCTGACTCATCCCGTGACTCTGCCATTTGTGTCTTTCCGGGATAAACCGTTAATATGTCCCTGTAACTGGAGGTTTCTCACTCAGGGAACACGAAACTGTTTCTTCCGCCGAGCGCCGGCGCTGCCATGGCGGCCGAGCCCTGAGGGAGCAGCTGTGGGGCCGCGCCATCTTGTGGGGGGCGGAGCGGGGCCCGTCCCGCCCCGTGCTCTGCCTGCCGGGGCCGTCCGGCCCCGCCGCACTGGCCGTGGAGAGCGAGGGGAGCGGAGCCGCAGCCCCCAGCGCCATTGCCGCCTTCGGCCCGCCATGGCAGGTGAGCCCGTCCTCCTCCCCCGCCGCTGCTCGCCCTGAGGGAGCGGCCCCGCGGCGCTTCCCCGCCGAGCTCTCCCCTCAGCGTTCTCTTCGCCGCGCCCTCCCTGTAGTGCTTTCCACTAGGCGCTCGCTCCTCAGCCTCCTGCCCGCTGTCACCTCCATGCCGGCCCCCCATCCCCGCACAGCCGCGGCTCKCCTCTTGCTGCCGCGGGCGGGAGGGTCGCGGCTCCCCTCAGCCTCCACCATGTCACCCGGCCGCGGTTCACCTTGGCCGTGCGGCACCCGCCCCGTCCGCTCCTCTCTTCCCTTCCCTTTTATCTTGCATTTGTGGGTTAAATAAACCCTTCTTTGAGCTCCGTGCCGGCGTCTTCCCGGCTCGGCATCGTCTCCAGGGATGGGGAAGGGGCGCGGGGCCATGCCCGGGGTGGCACCTGCGGCGGGGTCACCTGCCCGGCGAGCAGCACCAGCCGGGCATCCATCCCCGGGGTGGGTCTTCTCTCTGTGCCGCTGAGGTCATTATTTTTCTTTATTTTGTTTTCCTTTAATCTGAAACAAAATGGGTGGCAGAGCCGTAAGCTTGCAGATGGGATGGAGAAATGCAGGTTAATTCTCTTCTGATCCTGAAGGGGTAGCCTCGCTCTTCCCTGATCCCGTTCTCGTGATGCGCTTTAAAGGTTTCCCTCCCCCCTTTTAAAATTATGTATTTGGTTGCTTTTTTTTTCTTTGTCAGTGCACGTCGAGGCAGTAAATATTTCAATTTTCTGTTTTTAACTTGCCAGCCCCGCTCGATATCCTGTGTGGTTTTCTTTTGTTTTAAGGTACATTTTGGGTATAAAGAAGTGATGTAAGTAGTGCAGAAAAATGCCCGAACAAAGATTGTCGCAAGCCTCCCATTAGGTTTGTTCGCTAGAATAAAGACTAACAATCGTTATCATACATTCCTGTTATTAGTGCCTTTTGCCTTTTTCCCCAAATGCTGCGAACGAGACAGAGGCTTTACCGTTTTATTCCCATCCCTTCATTTTGGAGCCGTCGTTATCATTTTGTACACTGGGAAGAGCAACCCTTGAGGCACTTTGGGGCTCCCCTTACCAGGTGAGTGAGGGCCGGGCTGATACCAGTGGCAGCAGCAGAGCCGGTGGAAGATTCTGGCAGGGAAGGGAAGTCCCCAGCGGTGTTTTAAGACAAGGTAAAGACCTGGTTGGTTAATTTTTTCCACATTGTCATTTCTCTGATGTAGCTGACTCTTGGTGTGAGTTGAGTACCAGCTAAATGATAGGCTTCCTGTTGCTGATGACCTTTTTTTTTTCAATAAACACCAAATGCTCTGTTTTYACAAGGAACTTAGTGTATCTGTGTGTCTTCACTGCAGTGTGGTGTTGCCAGGCTAGAGCAAGCTTTAAATCACCCAGTTTAAGCTTAAAAAAAAAGCTCTTTTGGGTAGTGTTTTTATTGGCAGGTGGAGTTTGATGCAGGCTGTAAAATGAAGAAGCAGAAAACTGCTGGAGCGATGAGCTGCTGATGGTCTGTGCAGTGCCAGAGCCAGGCTTAACTGATCTGCCAGGTGATYTCAGTGTAGATAAAGGATTATTATTGCAACAAGTAGCAGAGGTTTGCAAACTGGAAAATAATCCTTGAGATATGTAGAACAATTGGATTAGTAGTTGATGAGCTCTTGCACCCTTCTAGCTCCCAGACATGATCCAGATAGCTTGAAATTAGAGCAATGTTAACATGGAGRTGCACTGAAATATATTCAACCTTGGGCTAGCAAGGAGGYTAAACAAGCCCTAAGCTTTTTATCRTGGATTTAGACAAGTCTTTGACTTAGTAAAGATGYGAAGAGGACTTGGAAATGTCTTGTCAGAGCCCTGGGGATAAGGCGCTAACGGTAGGGTTTTCAAGGTTGGGTTGTGCTCCTACTGTGCCTTAACAGGCCGAATGTGAATGGTTTACGATCCATCCCGTGTGTCACTGGGCTGTGAGCGTGTGTCACTGGGCTGTGAGCGCTGCCCTGAGCCAAGCTTAGCTTTGCTGAGCCCTTTCAGTGCACGATGCACGCAGCTCACAGGAGATGGAAGGAGCAGGATGGAAATCAGGCTCTCAGGGCACGATCCTGTTGCTTCTTCTGCGTTTTCAGCATGGAAACAAATAGGAAAGGAAAAGCTTTTCAAACAGTGGGAAGATTGGACTGCAGGTTGACGCGTGTTTCCTTTGGTGACACCAGCAATTCAAGCAGGTGCCATCCCTCATCCCCTCCCAGCCGGGCTTTGTCCTCTGCCTGCTGGGATCCCTGAAGGGGTCTCAGTCAGGGGTTAGTCCACAAAAGCCTTGTGTTTCTATAGAAGCCACATCCGTTCTGGGAATTTTTGTGCTCTTTGTCCTCTGTGAGCTGTGCTAGTCCAGTAGTCCTTCCTAAGTCCGTAGTGGATGATGTGTTTGTGGATGGCTTTTTAAAGCTTGCTAATATGAGAATTTCTGTTCCGTGAAGTCCAGTCTCACAGGGAGTTGAATTMCAGTGGAGAAATAGAAATCATGTCTTGGCTAATATTGGAGTCTTCTTCASAGGAAGCTTGAGATAATGGCTGTGTTTGAKGAYTGTTTTTTTCCTRACAGAAAACTTTTTCCCCACATTCACTTAGAAGAATCTGTAAAAGATGCTGCATTTTTATGCAATTCCTATTTCAAACATTTTTAAAATTAAACTAGGTRGAATTTTTTGTCTTTAATTCTGTCAGTACTTTTGAGGTTTTATTTCTTCCTGGTGTAGCCAAATCTGCCCGCATCCTCAGTATGATGGACTGTCCTCTGGCACTGTGACTGGCTGTGTTTTGTAAGTTRATTGGAAACCATTGAAAGCTAAATGGGTGAAACTTAAGGCATTGTCAGTATGGATTCCTCCAGAAGTGGCTGCTGAACTGCTGTAATGAGTAGTCTGTACTCCAGCAATGGTACCTTTCCTGATCTGGAGTGCAGGGGAAGGCAGTTGGCACACCCTGGGAGCTGTTCTCCACCACAAACTGAYGTTCTGTGCAAGATGGCATTTGGAAGGTGATAGAATCCTGGAATGATTTGGGTTGGAAGGGACCTGAAGCCCACCTAGTCCTACTCTCTGCCGTGGGCAGGGACACCTTCCACTGTCCCAAGTTGCTCCAAGTCCCGTCCAGTGTGACCTTGGACACTTCCAGGGATGGAGCAGACACAGTTTCTCTGGGCACCCTSTGCCAGGGCCTCACCACCCTCACAGGGAGGAATTTCTTACTGCGAAGATCTTGTTCTTCTGTGGCTGCTCCTGTKAATGTCTTTGTGTGAAGCATGTAAGAAACCTCAAGCCCCAGAAATTTCTGTAGGGCCATTTCTTCAGTAGATTTATTTCAGTCCCAAACACTCACTTATGTGTTTATCCTTATAGAAGAAAAGGCAGATGACTGCACTCAACCCTTCTACTTGCATTGGAACTGATGGTTTATATGTTGCTGGAAAATCTATTTATATCAAGTGTTATTTATGAAGCCTCAGTGGTCATGACATGGCTTGACAACAGCTACAGTGGAGGTTATTTTATTTAAATTCTGCAGGAAGGCAATATTGGCAGGATGAGTAAGAGACATGCATCCTGATACAGTGAAGGCAGGAATAAAATAAATCATTACGAATGAAAGCATTTGTTGTGTTCGCCAGCSTTCTTGGGGTTGAAATGTGTTCAGACACTGCCAACTTTGTGGGGTGCACTAAATATTTCTGTCAGTACTTGGGAGCACATTTGCTTTATGGGGAAATGTTTTTATAATTGTTATGGGTTGTCTCAGGACAGGGTTTCTTTGATGGCAGGAAAGAAATCTGATTATATTTGGCTGTTTTCAGGTTATGGGAAGGAAACGTTTGCTGCCTGAATGTTTTTCTGTTGGAGATGAACCTAAATGGAGATTTTCTTGCCAYGGTAATTTGGCCATGAAAGGAGCTACTTCCTTGGAAAGGCAGTTGGGGTGTTGAGACATTGCTGGCGCTTGGTGGGGAAAGGGAGGAGGAGGRAGAACTGGACTTCTGGTTCCGAGGTCTCCAGTTGTAATTTTATTCCTTCCACTGAACATAAATCTGGGCCATTTCTGTTGCCAAACAGCAGCGGGAATGTGTGTGGCATCGGGAAGAACACGTGCCTGGCGATGCACAATGCGTCTCCCTGGTTTTTAATCCAGTKTTCTCCAGGGGGCTGAGGAGCTGATTTTGTGGTCTTGAATGTTGTCATCAGCCCCGTCAATAGTGAGTCATCCCTCGCCTTGGGAGCTGTGACTCTTCCCTTGGCTGTGCAGTGGCCCCAGGCCAGGGTTGGGCTTTTGGGCTTTGAGAGCTCCTGGTTGGTTTTGGGAGGGATGAATTGGCCATGAGGTCCCAGCCAGGCTGTGCTGAGGGAGTCCCAAAGCACTGGGTTTGGGTGTCCTCTCTCCTGTRTTGAGAAACACTCTGTGTTACCATCCTACAGGTCCATTTGATTATTTCCTGAGGAATGGCTGGGCTTGAGGTAACTGTAAAACTATTATTTTAATGAGTTTATRATTAGAAATTCAATGATCAGAATCTCCCTGTGTCTCAGTTCTCAGGCCAGAAGACTCAGGTGCTGGTTACAGAGGGAATGGGGCTGGGGAATGCACTTAACATCCGAGTGTCTGCTCTTACTTAATTTATTTTAATATTACTTTTAAAAAGCAGTTTCAGGAGAGAATAAACTTTGTCCTATTTTGGTAAAAGAGAATTTCCAGAATTCCTTCTCGACCCATTCAGGCAACCAGAATATTTTATTCTTCCAAAAGAGCCTGTGCTACCAAGCAGTAATAAATCGATGTGTATTGGTAAGAGTGTCCCAGGCATCCCAGGGGGATGGCATGGCTGGATTTTAGTTGCATATTTTGGAGACCGATACATCTGTCCTCTGAACCAGAAATGTTTTGATCTTGGACTTGCGTCAGCAAAATGCCTGAGAAAACAAACTTTGTCTGGTAGTTGTGTTTTTGGAGCAGGGGTCCAGTTATGGAGGAGCTGAGCCACCCAACAGTACTTGGGAGTATCTGAACATTTCAGCTCTGTATGCTCTGCAAACAACAACTGACCTGATTTATGTGTGTTTGGATTAAACCAGCATTTGCCCTTTCTGATAAAAGGGTCTGTTTGAATTTGTCACCCACTTTATGCTCACTTTGTATTAAAACTGCTTGAAGAATGGGCCTCAAATGAGTACAATGATGGAGTGATTGAATCACCATTATTTGTTTTTGACTGTTTGGAAATGTCGTGACTCACTAAATTGATTTTGAATTTGATTTTGAACGGCTCCATGTTCCCTGGTTGTCTGAATTTATTTTAAAATCAAACTGTTTCAGGGCTCATGCCGTTTCAGCAATTGGCTGAAACATTTTGGTAATGTGTGGTAGTGGGAAACYAAGTGAAAGGCAGTTTCAGGGGGCCTTATGGACTTACATTCCTGGGCATTAACCTCGGGTGTGAGCTTTGAGTAGTTTAGGCTCTAAATGGAGCAACACATTTTAATTGGTTTTACTTGTGTTTTGCATGGCCGTGAAATGGCAGCCCAAGGGCAATAATGTCCATTTCAGTGATTTGCTGGCTGTTACAYACCTGTGAGATTGTAAAAGTTAACAGAACAGGGTGCAGCTTTAATAGGAAGGTGCCTTAAACACTAGTRCACTTGGCTGTGTTTATGTGCTGAGGTGGTTAATGCGCCTTCAGTGAATTTGTCCAAGTCTCCCAGTCCTTTGGAAGTGTTGTTGATGTGGTATTAGCAATGGGAAGGAAATGCTGGAAATCTTTGATCACTAGACTCTGCCACCAAGCCCAACATGGCTGAGTACTCTCTTTCTTAGCCCAGAAGTCACCATCAKAAGGGTTTCCTATTTTTCTGACGTTATTCCATTTATCACTTACCTGGATTGTCTTGAATTTCAGCCTGAAGCTCAGTGGTGCTGCTGTGTTGTGCTTTTAAAGGAAGTTGTGTGTAAATGTTCTTAGCAGCATTCAAGGTCACAGAGAGGATCTAGTAAAATACGCATGTGACTTCATGTCACGACTTTCACTTTTTATTTAGGAGCTTGGAAGGGAAGTAAAATGCTACACTGCAAAGTTAGCAGCCTTTTATTTCTGAATGGATGCTGAATGGAATGAACCTGTCTCAGAGATAATAGCACTTAGTGGATAATAGTGCTGTGGAAAAGTTTGAATTTTTACGGAGTCTTTGAATCTCTGTGGTAGGAAAAAACATAAATTCTACATATTTTGTTCTGTATATTACTTGTACTTCGTGTGGAGAATCCTGTATTCAGACCCTCACTGTACCCAGGCAAAGGAGACATCCTTGCTTTTACAGGCTCTAAAGCACCAGCTCTTCACAGGTTACAGCAGCTTYCCCCCACCCTCTTAATTTGTTGGTATAAATTAATTATTTCTAAAAGTTAACTAAATCTTCCTGATGCAAGAAGCATTTGCTTGGTTATATTTTAACAGATTGGGTTTTTTTATAAAAGCTGACAGATTATGGTTTCCTGATGAGCGTTTTGTTGTATAAAGACCGTACATAAGGAATAATCTGGATTCAGACTGACAAGAAAGAAATTGGAGCTGGAGATCCCTGGTTCATAGGCTCAGAGTGCAAGACGTAATTACTGTATTCTCATATTGTTCTGTGTCCTTTCATCTATGGGAACAATAACAGTTACCAGTAATTTGCTGGTATTGGATACATTTGCATGGGTTCAATTTAATTTTGTGTGTGGTATTTTGCGAGGTTATGCTGAGCAGAATGATTTTTACCAGTGTAATTTCACAGGGCTCTTGTCTGGTTTATTCAGCCTGTTGGATGCTTATTATATGTAATCTATTTCAACTTAGATGCTTTTAAAGCTGAAATAAAACAAAAGAATGGATGGAGGAGGGAGAGGATTTTTGGGTTTTTTAATATCCAGGTGTGGGGGTTTGTTGTAGTAGAGTCAGATGTTTTCCTTGTCCATCTGTCCAGTTGGCAAATAGCAGGAAAGGCTGAGCTTTTTTGGACTCGTGATCCTCCTCATAAAAGCATGATCTGMAAAGCCCCTCCTGCAGCCGGGGAAGAGCTGCTGGTGCCTGTAAACATCCCCTGCTAATGAGCTGCTCTGCTTTGGAGGGRATCAAACACATCTGATGCTTTTCATGGAGGTGCCTAATCAGGCACAATAGAATCAAGCAAAGCTGTTAATTAAACCTTCTATTACATTTCTCAGTATAAATGAACCTGAACCCAAAGCACTCTCTGAGCTCCCCTTGTGGGCTGCTGGGGTTTGGTAAAGATTTTATGGTCAGTATTAGCCACATTTTCGATCTCACTTAGGCACACTCCATCTGCATTGGTCTTTTCTCCTAATTATTCAAAGCGTAAAATGTATGCTGAAGTACTGTTCTGTCAAATAGCAGCAGCAAAGAAGCTTTGCCTTTATCTGGTGCCAATTAAGTAAAATACTTGAGATATTTTGTTAAAAGCAATGCCAAAACACATCTGCCAAAGAGCCCTGAAGATGAAGCAGCCAGTAAGGTACAATTTAAACCCACAGTATATTGGTTAAAAATGATTGRTTTACTGACAGAAATCACAAAAAAGTATTTTACTAATTTCTGTCAAAACACTTTTTTAAAAAGTCTTGCTGAAAAMAAAATGTTTTCCTTCAAATAACCTATGGTTGGTATAAATATTATTGTAAGTAATGTGAACTCCTGAAATATTATAATTCTTTCTGMTTTTCCTGAGCAGTCAGTTGGGTGTTAAACTGGCTGTTCCATTTTTGTCCCTTCAGCTGGAGAAGCCACTTAACCTTCTTTACAGGTCTCTTGCTTGCAGGGATATTTAATGCATAAATATATATTTAATGCATTCTTAATTACCCGCTTACACAGGGAGGAAAATCTTCAAAGCCATAGCACTAAATTACATCCCTCGTCTCTGCATGGTGACATTATGTGACATAGGGGTGAAGTGGCAGCTGGGCTCCAACAGGTCCTGAGCCCATCCTGCTCCCCTGATTCCCCCTGTGGATTCAGAGCATGGATGGACAAATGCACRTTAATGAGGAGATCGCTGCTGATGGCTGGGCAAGAGCCACTTTCACCTGAGCCTGCCTGAAATAGGAACACAGGGAGTCACCCAGCAAGTCTGCCTAAACACAGGCCTGTCTCTGTAAACACTTCCAGGCTTGTTGTGAAATTAATAAATTAGTAATTGGTTGGCTTAACGTGTGGGAATCAAACCCAGGGCTGCTTACAGTTGTTTGGTGTGTGGGCAGGGAGTAAGGAGTGCCGGTTTGGCTTAAAAATCATTAATGGCATAATGATTTAATTTTAATGTTTTAATTAATTTTTCTGTGGGCTGTGGGAAATCAGGCTGTGCTTAGTGACCARAGCTCCCAGGACACGCAGTTGGTCGGCAGATATTGGTAGGAGTATTAGCATCTACTGTTGCTAATGCATTGAATAATGGCATCTGTTGTTGCTTTGTGACACCAAGAGATTATCTGCCTGTGGCCTGCCTTTTGACAGTTTCTCCTGCTGTTTTGGGGTTTGGCTCCAGGTCAGGGGCTCCAAACTCCATGTGGTGCCAGCTCTCTCTGGGAAGGGGTCAGGGCAGCTGTGCCAGGATTGCACTCACAGCACTCCTGGAGCCAGAGGACACTTGTCCTGCAGAACTGAGGGTGCTGGGAGCACAGCAAAGATTCCTGCACGTGGAGAGTCACACTGGCTCTCCCCCTCAGCCTTGGAACGTTTCCTCTGCAAGTGGTATAATTTTGCTGATTATTCCCAGGAAAGATTTTGAACTAATCTCGAAGGAGTGAAAGGTCACTGAGCAAGAAGGGCATAACTCTCCCAATTGRATAATTAAAAAGAAAATTTAAAAGTGTGCTAAGTTGAGATTGACTTTGTGGCCGTGCTTTKAAGATTAAAAGGGCTTTTTTCATCTTGGATGCAGGAGGTTGGGATTGGTAGGAGGAGGAGTTGTGGCTGCTGGAGGAGTTGGGCTGCAAATTGAGCTGTCAGTGAGATCCCAGGATCACTGACCAAAACTGGMTATCTGTTCTTTTCCCCCCCACTTTTAAAACATTTAGTCTTACAGCTGGGGTTTTCAACCTGGCTGCTCACTGTGTAATAGAGGGAGATTTTTAGGCATCCAAGAAGATGATATATTGAATGAAAAACTATATAAATTACTTTAGATAAAAATGTTTTGCCTTTAGAAAATAAAAATAACAGTAGCTTCAGCGAAAGGATGGAACTTTCCACGTTCTTCGCACAGCCTGCTGAATATTTCTGTGCAGGAGTTTAGCCCACGCTTTTGAAACTATTAGCAGTCACAAGAATAGGGAGAGGAAACTAAAATGTGAGTGTGCAGACTGACTGGTAACAGCAGGGGAAGGTTTCCAGCCCATGGCAGGGGGTTGGAACTAGATGATCTTTGAGATCCCTTCCAACCAAAATCATTCCATGTTTCTATAAAATAATGCCAAGTAATAAAAGAAAAAAAATTACAAAATTGCAACTTTAGCAGATAAGAGCAGATGGTTTAAGTCTAGACCTTGGTATTTAGGTTTGCATATCTGCTGGGTTTTTTGACCCACAGTGTGGGATAGGTCAGGGCTGCTGGGCTGGGCGTGGGTCTTACTCATGGCTGGAAGCCCTGAGTGCACCCAGATGTGCTTCTGTGGGCTCATGTTTGAAGGATGAAGAGATGAAAGGTCTTGAGAAGTGCATTCTGACTGTTGACTTCAGTTTGTAGCTGGTTGGATCTGGGGTTTTTGGATATTCTGGTTTATTAGGTCAGTTGGGTGTTGTTCCTGAGCTGACTTCGCTGAACATTCCCACGCTGGGAATGTGCATTGTTTCTTCCAAGTATGGGTTGAATTTGACAGTACTTCCCTGGGCATGGAATGGTTTGGGTTGAGAGGGACCCCAAAGCCCATCCAATCCCACCCCCTGCCATGGACAGGGACATCTCCCACTATCCTGGCTTGCTCCAAGCCCAGTCCAGCCTGGCCTTGGGCACTTCAAAGGGTGGGGATTCTGGGAGTACGAGGAAGATAATGATGCCTTAAGGGTAACCACCTCTCAGCATGCTTTATTGCCCTATAAACAGGCTTTGCATTTGTCTTTTCTTAGWAGACAAAGGATTTGAGCTTTTGCCTTTAATTGCAGGGATTACYTGGAGGTCCAGGAAAGAGTAGGAGTCTGACTTAGGTTATGAATTCAGTGAATACAATAACAGGWCCCAAAAAGCACATTCCTTCTCCATTAATTTTGGAAGTGCTTTGATCTGTGCCTGTGGAGTGTAGGGCTTTGACTTCACCATTCTTTTATTGTTCTTTCTTGAAAATGGTTCTTTATTTCTTGCCCAGAAATCAGCCACAGGTATTTTTAAAGGCATTTCCATCTTGTAATTACTTTTTATATAGAACTCTGTGTCTGCTTTGATGTACATCTGAGACCCTGGATTTTTCTTACAAGTATTTTGAGAAATGCATGTTTGCAGGAAAAGTTCTAATAAACACCMTAATAATACAGGCTATAGCCAAATTAGGGATTTAAGAACAGAAGTTGTGCACAAAGCATTRCATTCTCCAACCAGAAATGCAGAATTCATCTGCCATGGATTGTCTCAAGGTGCCCTTTCTCTAGGAGAGAGGGATTTACATTTGGTGGGATCAGTCAGGTGGGGACAGTGGGATATGGAAAAGGGGGATGGTGTCAGTAGGAGCCAGGACTGAGCATCGCTCCCTGAATTAACTGGGAAGCTTTCAGARCAATTACAGTAATTCCTGGTGTAGATTTGACTCAGCATTAGGCAAGAGCAGTAGATGTTTTCATGTTATAGCAGATCTTCTGGTACGTGCTTTTTCAAGGACCTTAGAATTGAGTGAATTTATAAATGCCCTCTAAGATCAAACATAATAGCTGAGTCTTGCTGCTGTTCCCASTTGTGGATGGAAGTGGATCTATTTRTGGTACTCGTGTGTGGTGCTATTTTCTGTGTTTGCTGTATTATATTCTGGAGGATGTTCATGGGAGGCTGCTGATTAAATAAGCTGATGTAAAAGATTGCATGTTTGCTGTGACTTTGGGAGGAAAAATACTTAAATTAGGAGATTGCTACAAAAATGTAGTGAGGGGGCCCATTGAGCTGTCAGAAATAAGGCCTCCTCCACTTCACCCCCGGGTGAAACAGGATGTTCTTGCAAGGAAAATGTGCCTCTTCCTGAGAGCACTGCTGGCACTGACTCCATCGCTCTTACCTTTTTGATGTTTTTCCTTSTTCTTACTGAAGGTTCAAAGGAGGTTGAAGGTTACCAGGTTGTCTGCAGCCCCTGTGTCACTTTACTTTTGTTTTGGTGATGGGAGATAACCRTTGTGTGTCACCCCTGTGCGGTGTTGTCAGTGCAGGGGGAATAGGGGCCTTCAGAAAAGGATTTCGTCCTGCCTGATTGCTGCAGAACTGGAGAGAATATCCTCAGAATAAATACTCCAACTTGGAACATTGTCAGTAGCTTACCAATGTGTGTCCGGGAGCAAACAGAATTTGGCTGAAACGCTCTTGGAAGTGTTGGTTCAGCCTTAAACTGGTTGTCTGAGAAGGTGACAAGAAATTGCATTTTCTCATAATAATCAAAGTGAACTCCTCATAGGAGTAACATTTCCAAGCCATAGAAATGCTTCCACCAGTTTGCATTTCAGATACTAAGTAGGCTATAAAAGTGATGAGTGGCTGTGTCAGATCATCATGACAAAGCTTCCTGCTGAGGCAGAGCGAGATAAATCCACTGCTCTCCCATCAATCAAGTGTGGCCATTCACAGTGCTCTCAGCTGTTTATTCCTGCCTGGCTTCCACACCATTTTGGAATTAAAGCTGCACTGTGAAATATTCCAATGCTTGAGAGAGTGAAGTTACATTTTGAGTTAGTATTCCCCTGGAGTGTGACAATGATTCCAGTACCTGTTCACTGCTGGGAATTGTAACCCCCACAACTCATGCTTGCACCTCTCCTGACATCAGTCCTGGAAGCTGGGGTAGAAGCAGAAATACCTAGATTAGTAGGTGGTTTATTTGCATTGAGTGTAAATGCAAAGTAATCAGAAATAAATGGTCCAATGTTGAAATTCTCCACTCACCAGTGATGAATTTTGGAGCAATTAGTTTTAATTGCAAGGTAAACAGWTGAATCTTTAATTGGATACTTGAGAATTTTCATTGCATTGAACTCAGTTATACTTTGAACTGTGATATTCAGGGCAAGAAGTATTTGAGTCCCTGGCACTGTTGAATCCAACTATTAAAAACAATTCTGGACATTGGAGTAAAAATGCAAATAGCTTGTTTCTGTCAAAACCTAAAGTCTTCCTTATGCAAGTGGTTACTTAGTCCTTTAGCTCCCTGTGAGYACATCAAATGCTTTGGATCTACAACATTTTCCAGCATGTTGCTTAGAAGTATCATAGATTAGTGATCTTCAGCCAGTCTTGCTGCAGCAGTTGGTATTTTGTGGTCTTAAACTTGAGGTTTGATGATGTTTGTGTTCAGAACTCTTAAGATTTCTCCATGTTGAAATTAAGATATTTGTGTTTGTGAAAACAGGAATTCAGGAGAGAGGAAAAGAAAGAATCTAATAATTGGAAAGGGAGTAGAGGGGGAAACTTTTCAACATCTCTCTGCAGTGGGGATTAAATGCTGGAATGTCCTGTGGGTTTGCGTGTGCAYGCATTGCACAAAGCAATTAGTGCAGATACTTTGATTGCTTCCATGGATCTGAGCGAGGGACGAATAAGGAGCATTGCACGGGACAAGCATCAGCTTCCCATTAAACGTGCCTTGTTCAGGCGTTGGCTCTTTGATGCAGGAGTGAGCACACACCGAGCCCGGAGCTGCAGGCGCAGGATCCAGCAGTGAGTGGGCAATTCTGACTTGTGTGAGGCTGCCAGGGCTGGATGGAGCCAAGGGGGCTGGAATGCCTGGGCCAGTGGCYTCTCACTGCCTCTACACATTTGGGTGCAAAAAGGGCATTTCAGGTACAGTGAGCTCATCTTTGTSCCCTTGAGCTCTTGGCTCGCTCTCAGTTGCGTGCAAGGGGTGGAGTTGCTGCCGGTAAATGTGGGCACAAGCTGCTCACTGAGTGTCACTTTGTGGTGGCCTGTTCTGATTGTGGCTTCAGTATCAGTTATAGGGTGATGGTGTCTCATTAATGGTTTGATAAAGGGAAATGGGAGAYGGAGATGGTGTAACTCAGGGGCAGCTTGAAGCAGGGTGATATCAGATTTGTGATATCACAAATTGTGGAGTGATGTTTAGGAGAGTAAGGACAGTCTCTGTGCTCCCAGAAAATGGGGGTGGGGCAAGGAGATCATGGGAAGCAATTCTAGAATCATAGAATTGTTTGGGTTGGAAAAGACCTTTAAGACCAAGTTCAACCATTAAGCCAGAACTGCCACATCCTCCACTAAAYCATGTCCCAAATGCAACATCTAYGTGTCTTTTAAACTCCTCCAGTGATGGGGACTCACCCATTTCCCTGGACAGCATGTTCCAGTGCTTGACAGCCCTTTATTTTTTGTTGGTTTTGTCGTTGTTTCAAATCTTTCACTTCTCCTGTGACCCTTTCCATCTCACTTTGCCCCATGCCCATCACTGTTACTCAGCATTTTCCATTGGGGAAGTGAATGAGCCYAGCATGAGTCCTGTTGTGTTTCAGTTCCCAGTGAGGTTGGTGATTACTGACCCTTGTGTTAGGGAAGAGCTTTGAGATCTGGRACCTCTTCGAAATTTTGTCTAATTGCTAATAAAAATATTTCCGTGCAAGTTGCACTAGGGAGGCTCATGGAAAAACCCTTGGAGAAAAATCCCATCCTGATTACAGCTGCTGCAGCCCGGCATGTAAATATTTATGCCTTCTTGTTGTGTTTGGAGGGCTGTGGCTCGGTGTTCTCCTTGTGGGGCTGCAGTTTGTGTYTGAGCCTGGAAGCTCGCAGGGCTGGGCTGCCCCGGTTGCTTTGCATAAGCTTGGCAGAGGTGTGGAGTAACCGTGGTGTCCATGGGCTGCCTTCCTGCCTGGCTGTTGTGTAACCACGGGCTGGGATTGGACGKGGAGCAGTTACACAATGCAGAGAGAAGCTGGAGTATAAAAGTGCTCCTGGGGAATGTCTGCATCCTTCAGGCTTCTGCTCCAGCTCTGACTGCTGCCCCGGGCACCCTCTGCGAGAGGCACTGCAGGAGCCGCCCAGGACTTGCAAGAGGTTGGTGCAGGTTTACCTTGGGATTCACATTCCAGTGGGGATGATTGCAAAGATTCAACTGCCTTGGTGTCAGCATTATTAAATAAGAAACTTGTATTTGCAAGTGTTAATAACTTACTTTCCATATGCTAAAGATTCAAGGACTTAATTTTTCATTTTAAAATTTTTATCACTATAAAAAGAGGTATTTACTCTTCCAAAAGTATTTACTGTTTTCTGTTTATCTGTAAACTTTGCTTTTCTTTTAATTTTTAAAATGGGAAAAATTTGTATGAGATTTATGCAGTAAAAGAGATTTTAAGAAAGTTTGAGCACAAAAATACAGCATCTTGGTTAGTTTTTGAAAGTTTAKTAATTCCAGATCTTACTAAGTTATGTTAAATGGAAGTGAAGTATTTATTTCATGATAAGCCTAACAGATAACTCAGTGTAAAACTTTTCAAGTGTGTGATAAGTTGCTGGCTTTTTATTGATTACTGGACTCAAGCTGTTCTCCTTCCAAAGGAGTGAGAGTCTGGTTCCAAARTAGCCATAGGGATGCTTCAGCCTTTGGAAAAGAGCTTTKTCTTCAGAGCTGAAAAACTGGCACATTACCTTGATTTACTTAATAAATGGAATTTTTCTTAGATGAGTCTCTAACCCCACCATTGTTTTAATGTGATTAAAGTCTTGGAAAGAAGGGAGCTTTCATCAAAGTGCCAARTCCAAGTACAAAGCAGGCTGAGAAAGGACCCACTGTGTGCTCAGGTTGCTTTGAGTGCCGTGAAGARGCTTAACGAACTGTGTATTAATATCCATAATAACGTGGAGCTGTTGGACTCCCCAAATTATTAATTCTCCACGGAAGACTGTAAGGACTCCATACCATWACAAATCAAATTAATGTGTGCCATACACTGTGCAAGGTGTGCTGAGCTCYAAGTCAGACTATGAAGTAGCTTTATAGGGAACAGTGAGGCAGGATTTRATTTTTATTTACCCTGAGTCTGGAGAACTCTGCAGGTGTCAGCTCACAGCAGTCACTGTGCTACACTCTGTGCAGATAACAAGTTGTAAAACTGTAATCTGCCACATTTTGCTTGCACTTCTTTGGAATTTAGTCTAACGGTTTCTCCCATGTTCTTTGTCCACTGGTGGGGTCCCCTGGGGAGCGTGGCAAATGCACTSCACAGAATTTGGGCGGAACTGTTCTGTTGAACAAGAAAATAAGAATAATGGGGTGAAAGATGATGAAGGAACTGCTTGGCCGAAAGTATTTTGACCAAACACAACCTTCAGGTTGACTTGTACTGGACAYACTCACATTTCAGCTATTTTAGCTTAGAATCACAGCCTAACTAAGCTCTTAGTTAGTAACTTTATTAAGCAAACTTACAGATTTTTAAAGGTATGAGATTCTTTGTTAAACATCTCATTCAGCTGGATTTAAGTCCCCTTCTCAAGGAGCTCATTCACACAGAAAGTTAATGAGATTTAGCTAATGTGCTTTAAATACATGGAAAGTTTGAGCTCGGCATAACTTTCCTGCTTATCTTGGTGTAGACTTGCTGTAATCATRTTGGTCAGTTATTAAAGCACCGTTCTGGATGGCAGTCAAAATACCAACTACTTAAAAATTCATTAGTGTCTACAAAGAAAGAATATGTTTGTGCTTTGAAGAGCTACTTTGCAGTGAAGGAACTTCTTAAAGTTGATTGCCCATCAACTCTTTTTAAAATCTAAATTTAGGGTTTTTAAAACTTAAATGTTAGGAAGTTTGGATATTTAACAGTATTTTATTTGTCTCTGCTGCAGGTAAAAGGGAGCAATGCCTTTTTGTGTCAAGTTAAATTTGAAGTCTGCTTTTCTTCARTTGTGGGTGTAGTTCAGTGGAGGAGGGAAGTCTCCAGGACACTTAAGGCTGTGGTGGCATTTCAGTGCAGCTGCAGTTCATGGGAAGGAACTCAGTGTCCAGGAGGCCCCTGCTAAAGACAAATCACAAGTTTCCTGGGACCAAAGAGGCTGTTTCAAACAGCCCAAGGAAAAGCTCAGTCTGAGATTGAAGCAGGAGGRTGGTGTCTACATGTAGCAAGAGAAAGTTAAGTTTGGGTTCTGGGCACCTTTTTCATRTCTGTGAGATGGTGAAAATGCCCTGGAAGGCAGAAAAAAATGYCCTTTGGGCACTCCTGCATGTGGACAGTGGGTGGGACCTCACAGGTGCCATATCCAGGTATGGATMTGAGATGTAACACTATGAAGCGATTGGACTTGTGGTTCTGCACACAGGACTTTGATTGCATCATTTAAGTACTTACTGGGCTTTTTTAACCTCGATAGTGAGATGTTTGTGGCTTTTTTTAACTCGAGAGAACCTTTTTCCTAGGAAAACATCCAGCACCCCTTGGACACCTGGTACTCTTTTGGTGGTTTGTAATTTGGTACTTAATATTTTAAAATCCCTTAGTAATGTTTTGTTTCATTTCTAACAGGTTCTCAGAAAAAAAGTAATTCTAATGTTTACTTATGTAAGCTGTGAAATAGGTGTGAATAGCTGTGCAGGCTGGAGAGGGAAAAGGGGGGCTGTTCTAAGGTTCTTCTGGTATTACAAACAGCAGAAAAGTGAGGACACAGATAAATCCAGTGCCTGGAGCTGATGCACAGCAGACAAGGTCTGTTTAATAACAAAAAGATGAAGTTTGGGGTTTTAATACCTTGATGGCACAAAATAGGTACAGAAGTTTAGTGTGGTGGGTGTAGCTAGAGCCAGTGGCAATATGGAGAAAGCTGCTATTCCATAATTAACTGGGAATTGCCTTGCCTCTATGTGGAATTGTGAGTCTGGCCGGTCTAACTCTGCTTTGTAAGCAAACTCTTGTCTAATTGGAGCATTTACAACATTCCTTAATTGTCTGCACTACCAGCCTGCCAAACACTCCTGTGCCCCTGACCAGTTTGGTGCACTGTTCTGGGGAAGGAATTCCTTTTAGAACTTTCCAGATCTCTTGGCATCCATCCTGCCACCTTCTAGAGCTCCCTGGGTATTCTGGTGCCAATCCTAGACCATGTCTGCCTGTCCTGTCTCTGTGCCTTTCCTCTAGAATCCCTGCTGTCAGCAGCTCTGTCCCATGGCCTGTGGTTTCTCTGTGACTCATCCTGGAGAGGAGAATGAGCCGCTTGGCCTAAATGTATGTTTTTACCCCAAAGAAAGTGAATCCTGTGTGTTTGTTATTGGCTTAAATTTTTCATAGCTGTGACACTGCAGGAACTGAGAGTTTGCCTTTAGTTTCTGTTTCCAGYATGTCCTTTCCAGAACGAGCTCCCCAGTGCTCACTGCCTTGGGCCTAGGCAAGTGAAGTGAAGTTTAAAGCTGGTTTCATCCTCTGCTCAGACTTGGTACATTTAACAAGAAAATAGTGTGCAGGAAGTCCAAGTCCCTTTCCACATCTCTGTTGCGTGTCTGCTGCCAAAAATATARTCTCAGACCTAGAGGATGTGTTGATTTGTTTAAACACAACATGTGCCTGAGTTTCAGAGGTGCCAAACACTTGGAACTGCCCTGGAAGGTGGTGAAATTCCAGAGACACCTCCAGTGTGACAACTTCTGGCTGAGCATCATCTCTGCTTGCAGGAGAAAGTTGGTCTGTTCACATGAGCCTGACAGCTAATTAAAATAATAAATTGATGATTGTAATTAAGCAGTGACCTTAATTTGATTGTAATCTCCTTAGTGTGTGCAACAGACAGAGCTCTCTTGGCTCTTCAGCCATCTGTAACAGCCAAAGAGGTCCTGGCTGGCTCTGCCATTGCTCCTTCTTCAGGGAGGTGTGACATGGGACAAACCCGCCATGGTGTTCCTGGGAGCTTGCCATCAATACACTCCACAGAATTGGAGTAGTTTCCCAAGCATGGGCTGATTCATCAGCAGCTGGTTTTATCACCACACTTGTTGTGCTTCCTTTATGAATATTACCCTTGTTTGGCAGGGAAGGGCCACCAAATTCATGCCAGTCCCTGATTTTCCACAGTCAGGGTGGGGAGGCTCACAGGGACAGWTTAGAGATCAGGACGGGSATTGTCACCCTGTGCTGGGCACTGCTGAGGCCACASCTCAAGTTCTGTGTCCAGTTCTGGCCCCTCACCCCAAGATGCTGAGGGGCAGAAGCTTGTCCAGAGAAGGACACTGAACTGGGGAAGGGTCCAGAGCACCAGCAGAGGGTTCAGCCTGGAGAAAAGGAGGCTCAGAAGGGACCTTCTGGTTCTCCACAGCTCCCTGACAGGAGGGGGCAGCCAGGGCAGGTCGGGCTCTGCTTCCAGGGAACAGGGTCAGGACCAAGGGAAATGGCCTCAAGCTGTGCCAGGGGAGCTTCAGGTTGGACAGGAGGAATTTCTCCATGGAAGGGGTGGTCAAGCTTTGGCAGGGACTGCCCAGGGCAATGGTGGATTCCCCACCCCTGGAGGTGTCCAGGGAAGGACTGGCTGTGCATTCAGTGCTCTGGACTGATGACAAGATGGGGATTGTCACAGGTTGGACTTCATGGTCTTGAAGRTCTTCCCCACCTAAATAGTTCTGGGATTAACTGGATCATTCTGTTTGGCACTTGCACTATATGAAGAGGAGGCGGGTGTACAGTCACCTTTCAGAGAGCCTGGGATTTCCCTTTTACCCTTTCCAACAGCTTTTACTCGTGACCAAGCCCTTGCAGCAGGACTTGGTGTCTGAGGGAGAGCGATCCAGCAAAGCACAGCCATGAGGTACCTGATTTCTACTTCTTTGCAGACAGTGAAACATCTGTGGCTGTTCAGTAGCTCCTGTCTGCAGCTCGGGTTCTGGGGAACCTGATACCAGCTCTGAAATGCTGCAGCCCCATCCTGCAGAGGAGGCTGCTCAAGTTGTGTTCAAACTTGGTGCCCACTGTTCATGCTTATCTCAGCTTTGTGCTCAGCCAGCAGTCTCCTGGCCTCTGAAACCCTGCACAGATCCGTGTGGAAAGTCTAAAGTATTTTGTTTATCACTGGGTGGTGAGACTGGCTCAGCTGAGAGAAATTTAGGATCTAGTTAGAATTCAACCTTTGTGGTTTTGGACAGTTTTTGGTCTGACTTTGGCAAATAAGGGAATATGCAGGGCTGCTGGAGATCCTTTCACTTCGGAAAAACTAATTTGCAGGGCTGAAAGTCATGGGGGAGCCTGAGCTTCCTCCAGGGGGTTAATCTCTAGGTCTGCTTATTGCAAATGAGCTTTACAGTATTGACATGTCCTGAGCATGAGCTGCTCCCCAGTCTTGGTGCTGCCAGTCCAACAGCACCTGGCAAAATGTTGGCTATTCTAAGGGAAGTTCAAAGAAACTCTGAAACAACCTAGAACCTGTTACTGCCCAGGAATGTCACAGTCTGGAGGTTGGTTTTGTTTTCCCCAATATTTGCTGTGCCAAGCTCTGGATTCCAGTGTTAGAGTTAAAGGCATTCCTAGTAGGTCTTTAGCACTGTAGGGATAAATTGCCTTCACAGCAAATCTGATTCAGGGAATATTTTTTKGTGTGGTTCAGCCAAAAATTATATCCAATGCTTTTAAAGGAAACAGKGCAGGCAAGGGAGATCTCTGTATTACATTGCCTACTCCTTCATGGGTTCGTGGCCAGTTTTGCCTTCCATGGTAATAAGCTCTTTATGTCTATCTCTGCGTTTTATCCCGACCAAATTAACCCTTGGACCTACTTAAGAGATGAGCTTTCAAAGGATTTTTTACTGACTCTTTTTTAATGACTCACAGGTAGTTTGGTATCTTGTGAAGTAGAAGCACTTTGTACAGCCTGCTGTGGCACAAGGGCAGATTTTCCTGTAGGAAAACCTTTGTTGTGTATTCCAGTAGATGTTTTTTATTTGTAGTAGAGATTCCAGAGCATATTTACAGGCAGAAGCTGCAGAAAGATAAAGAGTATTTAATCAGAATCTTGCATTGTAGATCTCCATTTCTGATGGGTTTTATCTTTCTTTCCATGAGCTTTAAAATGCATCCTAACTAATTTAAACAAAATAGGAGCAGCGTTGGCAAAAGCGAAAATGTAGTGGGCGGTCATGGAAGTGTAAGAAGGTGATGTGGTGTCAGACCACACACTGCCACCTCTTTGTGTCCTCTCGTGATGTCTCCAAATCTGGAGAGAGCTTCGTGCTGGAGAAGAGGCAAATGTTGAAGGTACAGAGTAGCTTTTCCCTGGCAAAAAGACTTTTCTTCCTGATCTTGCACCTGGGCTATCTCCTGCTTTTTGTCTAAATCCTAATCTTATCTACAGCATTGTAAACTCCTGGCAGCTCTTGTCTTTCCTGTGTTAAACACAGGTGTGCACTGGAGGTAATTTGGTGTAGAAAGGTGAACATTAATCAGAGTCCTGACGGAAATTTCACTTCCAGCCTTTCCATTTGATCCGAGCCTGCAGATGATGGATTGTACTGAGTGAACCTGCCTGATGTTGAATGAGTTTTATCTCTTTCTCCRTGACTTTTCAGCTTCTGACCAGTTGGATTTGCTATGGAGGGCTGTAAAAATGTATGAGTCATATACATTTGGGCTCATTTGGTGGGTCATGAAAGCTGATAAGGAACGATATCTCCCAGAAGAGGTTATCTGCTTCTCTTTGATGCTCCTGATTGGAGAATAAAAGTGTTCCAAAAATCCCTGGTTATCATCTGTGTCATTAAGTGCAAGTTTAATTACTGAGTAGAAGCAAGAGGAGCTGGGAAATTTGTCCTCCTGKTTTTTCTTGGACCAACACCTCCTGACACAAACACTCCCTCTCTTTAGGAAAAGTAGCTATGAGGCTCTTTTTGCCTGTTAATTGGGAATTCCTTGTTTGGGAACCCTCATCCAAATGCTGTTGTTTTGGCTATAGTGTGTTAGCTCTCAGCAATTAATAAAAGGCAAGCTTTGTTGCTGTCCTGCTGAAATTCCCAAGAACAATTCCCAAGGAGTGATCACATCTTGGAGAAGATAGCAGTCCTGCTGTTGTGCAGTGCACAGTAAAGCAGGATTAGAGTATTTTCTTTTTTATCTGGAGATGTTGGTTAATGCCAGCTAAGCAGCTTATGGTGCYAGAGCATCTTAGAGCAGATCCCATGACTGCCAGATTTTCTGACTCCAGGTGTTACTGGCCCTAACTTAGGGAGGTGTCCTGCTGCCCTTTCCCTTCCTGATCCAAGGTGATAAAGCTGCCAGACTAAACCTTACTTGTCGCCATCACTGATTTTCTTGGAGAATAATATGTCTATAATAACAGAAAAAGACAGATTCTTTTCTCTTTGTTCTTGTGTGCTTGGAAAAAGAATCCCTCGTTGCTCTGCAGTGAATGCAAATAAAAAACCCCTCCAAGAATTCCAGCCCAGACCCCCCACTGCCCCCAAAATTTTAACCAGAACCTGTCTTCTCTCTACCCTGAGCTGCACGTAGAAGGGGAGATGTGTGGTTATTGCAAAACTAGGAATTACTTTTCTCTAGAACAAGACTGGGGTATTCAAACCAGTCTTCTCATTCAGTATTCAAGTGAGAAATAATTAATTATGCTACCTTAATATTTACTTTCATAAAGAAATCTTAACACTGATTTGGAGGCAGTCCCTTCCCTCCTGTCTTGATTTAATTAATGCTTCAAGAGATCTCAGTGCCCAAATGGTCTTTCTTATGTAACTTTTCAAGAGATACCTACATTGCTTTGAAAGATTAATATTTCTTTCTCCTCAAGGAACCAGAATTTTCCAGAAAATGGGCAATTAACAGCTGTTAAAAGGKTCTAAAATATTAGTATTCATATATTAGTACAGTCCTGAATTTCCCTCAGCAGAAGAGTCTGTCTCAAGTTCAGTTATTATTGCAATTACAGTAGACAGGAGCTGCTGGCATTTACTGAGCAGCATTTGGAAGGGAGACTTAAGAAAAAAAGCAAACCCTATTCCTTCCTTTCCAATACAAACCTCTGTTTGTGAATGTCCATGAGCTGCATTTCCATCTTAGGGTTCAGCTGAGTATGTCATTACTTGCTTTTGAAGTAACACCCGTGTGAGTGGGTTCTGCTGCTTGAATGTGTTTCTGACTGCAGAAAATTCCACCTTCTGTGACTTTTAAGAGACCATTTTTCAGGTTCTGTTCTGTACTTTCTGTACCTGTAGTTGACTTACTTTCACCTGTAGGTGTTGGCAGCTGCATTTTTGTTTGAGGCTCCATAACTACAGGTTGCAAACCTTGATTTGCTGCAGGATTTTCTGTGCTGCCTTKTGGGAAGTTTAGGTTAAAATGTGTTAGTTACTGTTCTTTAGACTTGGAAATAAAAAAAATGTGGAGATGATAATGGTCTGACTGGTCTAAATGAAGGAGCAAATATGGGAAGACTGTACTGTAGTGACCCATCTGGGAAAACAAGAGAGACCCACTAAGGTGTCTGATCTTTCCTCTGCCAAAGGAGAAGTGGAACTAATTGAAATACACCAGTTTATCCTGAAACAGTTGCTTCAAAATTATCAGGCAAATTACTTGGAATGTTCATCATGCAAGTGGGATAATTTTGGCTGAGGGTGTTCAGCAGTAAGGACTGTTKCTATCTGAAACAGTCTCATTGAACGCTAGGTGTGCCTCACTTTCCCTCCAGTCTGAGCTTCCTGGATGCTTTTTATTTTAAAATAAGTGTGTTTCAAAGAAAGSATTCAGTTACACAGAGGTAAACCTGTGAGTAGCTCTGCAAATTTACACTCCTTGGAGAAGCCCARATCTTGTTTGGAGTGAATGTCCAGCTGTGGTACTGCTGTGTACCTGGAGAACAGGTGTGTTTTGTTCCCAAAATGTTCTGTGGAAGTGGTTGTAAAATATGAAAAATCCTAGGGTTTCAAGATACTGCTAATGACTGAAAACCAAAAGAGAAGAATGAGGGAATAATTGCAGTATTCCATTCCAAAAGAATTTAAATACCTCAGCTTTATGTTTGAATGATAATTATCAGGAAGGAATGATGAGAGTTGGTGAGTCACGAGCATGAAAGGGAATCCAGGCTRTGGGACTTGTGCTTTTATTCATCTGTTTCAGGTAACAAAAARTGTCAACTTCTCCCTTCAATCCTAGGAGCCATTGATTCAAACAACACCGTGATGTCCCAGCTGGATTACTGAGCACTTGTGTGATTCCTGGAGGTGCTGCAGTTTTAATAAGGAGCTGTCCTTAGTTCTTGGCCTGTCGTCCCAGAAGCACCTTCTGGGTGCTGCCTGCAAGTCCTGGACATTCTGGAAACGATGGGGATCGGCAAGAACACCACTTCCAAATCGGTGGAGGCAGGAGGCTCAACAGAGGGCAAATATGAGGATGAATCCAAACATCCCACCTTCTTCACCTTGCCTGTGAGTAGCATTCCAGCACTGCACAGTCAAGCTCGGTGTGAATCACTGAATCATGTTCCACTCATGTTAYACAAACCCTTCATTTCCACTGGCAGTCAGTAACAAACTTCTGCTGCCACTAGATAGAGTTTGTGTATAAACATGGCCAATTACACTGTTTGGTTATTGCATGTTCCCAGGTGTCTTGGTTTGAAAAACAAGTGTTTGCCAGTGAAGGTGGGGACCTCCCTTGGAGTGGCGAATATGATCCCCCTTCCTTCCAAATTATTATAACTTTAAAATCACGAGCTTTCCAGGCAAAGATATAGAAAAAAGGGAACAACAGTTWTTTACTAGTTTGTATAACAAGGTAAATAAGCAACAACAACGACAGCAACAACCAACCCAACCACAAACCCTGCTCTGGGCTGCCACAACACCCGCCCCTTTGGTGCAGTTCCGGTCACAGCCGGCAGGGCAGGGTGGTGCGGTGATTCCGCCGGTGCTGCAGGGGGCGCTGTGGCGTAGGTGCTGCCGGCTTTATCTCCCTCGTGGCAATGGTGGGCACAGGAATGGATGGAGAAGGAGTTCCCTTTAGGARCTCACAGGGTGAGCCGATCCTGGTGCCCCCTCTGGATAGCAAGAAGATCTGTAGCAGGAGCCTCAGAGCAGCCAGATGGGCAAAGAGACGAGCAGAATCCCGCGGCTGCAGATGAGGTGTTTCAGAACTCCACCACTGTAACTGCAATCCCAGGTTTCTGGCAAGGCAGGGGAGCAGAAGCCACAGCGTAGCAAACAGGAATCTAAGGCGGGCCACTGGGCTCTGCAGCAGGCGAGCTCTCCCCCTCGGGCAGCAGGTCCACAGTCCTCCCCAGGGCAGAAGAGAGGGCAACCCCGCCACACACACACACACCTTTCCCCCCAGCCCAAAKTCTTGYGGGRACTCTGCTCTCCACAGAGAGAAAACCTTTAGRTAGGAGGAGTGCCTCCAGGAGTCCTCCTCCCSCYGGGCTTGGCAACTTCTTTTGTCGTTCTTAATGATTCAGTCAATAGGCTAKCRACATTATTGTCTCTTAGCACCAAWAAAMKGGGRAAAAWTYCCCMARRAGGRRRAMMAAARGRRRAAWYYCMAMYTYCMAMMAYWRGRMMWKSMRSMMCCSMAGACACAGCATGATCAGAGTAATGAACTATCCTCCTGCAGCAGATGCCAGCCCCTAATGTAGAATCATGGAATCACTAAGGYTGGAAAAGCTCCAGGATCAAGTCCAACCTGTGATCACTCACCCCCATGTCCACTAAAACATATTGTCAAATGCTATGTCTGCTCTGGTTTTGAACATCCAGGCATGGGGAACCACCACTGCCCTGTGCAGCCCATGCCAGTGCTTTACCACTCTTTCAGTGAATATTTGCCCATATCTTATCTAAACTTCCCATGGCACAACTTGAGGCTGTTTCTTCTCATCCTGTCCTTTGTCCCCTGGGAGCAGAGCCTGACCCCGCCCCAGCTGCCCCCTCCTMTCAGGGAGTTGTGGAGAGCCACAAGGTCCCCCCTGAGCCTCCTTTTYTCCAGGCTGAKCCCCCYAGCTCCCTCAGTTGTTCCTGGTGCTCCAGCCCTTTCCCATTTCCATTCCCTTCCCTGGACATGYTCCAGCCCCTCTATGTCTCTCTTGTGAGGGGCCAAGTCTGGACACAGCACTCAGGGAGCCTCAGCAGAGCTTCCTTGCCCACYTGGGCTCATGTTCACCCTCTGTTGACCACCTGAGTTGCTCAACTGAGTAAGAGGCAGCAGGGAAACATTTGCTTATCTTCTACTTATTCACATTTTCAGTTGAATCATTCCGTTGTACACTGTTGCCTCTTGAGAACTCTTCCAGCCAGTCTGCTCATGGTTCCCCCTACCCAAGCTGTCACTGCCCAGGTTTTCAGGAGATCTGTGTGATGTTTTTGAGGAGCTGTGTTATGTCTTTAGGGGAGCACTGTGTGATGTCTGTCAAGTCTCTCTCTATTGCTAGACCTGCTGTTACAGAAATGATGACTTGCCATGCTTGTCATGTTTTCTGACAAAATGTCAGAGGCAGATGTCAAGTACCAAGGGATGAAACCGAGTGCTATGAGGTGTGATTGCAGAGRAAATGTTTATTTTAAAAGACCTTGTGTTTCTCTCTGTTGTATTTTTAAGGTGGTGATAAATGGTGGAGCAACATCCAGTGGTGATCAGGACACAGAGGACACAGAGCTGATGGCCATCTATACTACAGAAAATGGCATAGCAGAAAAGGTATGGTGGGTTCACTGCTAGGTGAGAACTTGTTCTTGCTCTTTCATTTGTCCACAGCAGTCTCCCCTAGCTGTGAGATTTCCTGTCTCAGCAGACCTGCTGACTTGCAGATTCACATCAGCTTGGGGAGTTCTCCCCTCATGACTCCTGATCCCACACTTCAGTTGCCACACACAGGTCATGACTCAGAAAATGGTAGAAGCAGTTAATGCCTTTTGACCTGGCACCAGAGTTCATAGGATGCAGTTGTTTCATTTCTTTGTGTCCACTGGCCTTTCTCATGGCTTCCCTGGGAAGGCCATTCTTCTCTGCATTTAGTCAAGGGGCCTGGTGGTGTTGAGCACCTTCAAAAGTGGGATCTTCCCCATTGTCCTTCCCAATATCTTCCAAGTTCCAGCCTAATATGTTTGATTTTTCTAGTCCTTTTTCTAGAGGCTTCTAATTATCATTGAGTGAGAGCTTTATGAATGAAAGTATTTTGTTCAGAGAACAATTGTGTCTCAGCTATTCAGGAAGATCCAGTTGAGGCCTCGGAGGACACTGATTTGGTTGTGATTTTTCCAGCTTTTTTCTCTGTTCCATTATTCCTGAGGTCTGTTCAGTAATAATCCTGCAAGCTGAGATGATTTGAATCTGAGCTTTTGATTAAAATAAGGATGAGGATTATGGTAAATCAGCACCTTCTGAAATGTTCAATCACACTGACTTTGTGGTAAAGCCTTRTCTCTGAAAAGCTTCAACTTGACCAAATTTTTCAAATGTCSTGATTGAAACAAGARCAAAACTCTTGGTTCCAAGCAMGTGCACCATGATGCTCCTTCCTTCAAGGCTATAATTTCTGTTGGGGCAAGGATGACATCAAGGGATTTTTCTAAYTTGGGCATCAAAATTCACTCCTGAATTTCGGATCTAAAACATYCCCTGAGCAGTTGATTCTACCAGAGGTCTGCCAGTGTTAGGTTTCAGCAGGAGTCTGTGAGTGCCCCACTATGTTTGGTGCACTCCCAGCTCCCATGCTCAGTCTGTTTGGGTGTCTCATACACATCCTTACAGCCATTGTGATCACACTGGTATTTAATGGACAGATTTTTGTTGACCTGCAGAATTCTTTGATGGTTGATTTTGGGAGCATGCTGGGGCTAGAGTGGAGAGACACAATCTGATAAAAGCCTTGAGCCAAAGGTGTTTGGATGAAATTGTGCAATAAGATGTGTGATCTCTAGACATAAAAGTGTGTCTTCATGGCCTGGTTTTACCAAATGTGTGCTTTTCTCCCTTCCAGTTGATCCATGTGATCAGAACTGTAAGTAAGGGAGAATAATTCACCTTAAAGAGACCATGAGCTTTTGAATAACCAAATCTTCTTGAGTTAAGGCTTTGCTGTGGCTTACACTGAAAGAACAGGATAGTGAGGCCCTGAACAGGGTGCCCAGASAAGCTGTGGCTGCCCCGTCCCTGGAAGTGTCCAAGAGCAGGTTGGATGGTGCTTGGAGCAGCCTGGGRTAGTGGGACTKGATGGGCTTTAAGGTCCTTTTCCACCCAAACTATTCCATGATTCTGTGTTTGTTCTTGGTTTTCCATTCCTCTCAAGAATCCATTCACCAAAAGAGCAAATAAAAAGCCTTAACCAAAGAGGTCTGAAATGTCCTTCATCCCTGGAGATGCCCAGTGCTCACGTTGGCTCACAGGATTTGTTACCTGAGACAATAAACAGATAGCCCAGCTGAGAAATGCCTAATGCTGCATCCCTGCCTTGTTGCTTGTTGCTTYGCAGAATAAAGTCACAGAATGGTTTYGTTTGGAAGAGACCTTAAAGATCACCCACTTTCAACCTCTTGCCATGTGCAGGGGTGGCTTCCACTAGACCAAGTTSCCCAGYTGTGGGCTCTTTATTGAAGGTATTTCTSTAAAGACCTTGTTCCCCACAGCTCATCAGTTTCCTTTTGGTTTTTTCCATTAGTACTTCATATCAGAGCCTTTATCTTGCATTGTTGGAGTTGTGTCTTTGGCTGTTGGGATGGCTTTGTTGTGGGGTTTCTTCTTTACCCCCAACATTCTTTCTACATCTTTATCTGTCTCAATCCCTCTGTTCATGTTTACCAGAAAAAAAATAAAAAAAATGCCCAGCATGTTCTACCTTTGGGTAGTTAAAAATAATTAAAGGAAGGATTAGTGTGTGATCAGTATCTCACTGGGGAAGGTGCAGCCCATTCCCAGCACTTCCCTGGGGCACACTTGGCAAGCACCAGCTCTGAGTCAGTGKCAGCCCAGCAGGCCCAGGCTCGAGATGCCAAAGGGCCAGTGAGTTCCTACTGAGGTGTTGGGGTGGCCAGGCCTCACCTGAGTTCTCCCATTTCTCCTTGTTGAGTCTTGATGGTTTTTGTGTCTCTTCCCTGCACCCATGATCTGCTCAAGGCTCGATGAAGGTGAGAGCTGCCTCTCCCAAAGAGATGTTAGTGCCTTTTGGAAGGAATGTGAGTATCCTGGCTGGATTTTTTCCTTTACAACCACTTGCTGTGTAGCACAAACATTGTCATGACAATTATGTCTTGAAGTTTGAAATTATTCTGTTGGAAGGTCTATAACCCTCACTTTCTAAAGGAGGGCTTACATTGGTTGGCAGTTGTTGATCTGTACCCAAAGAGATCTTTCTCTATGCCATGGACTAGCTCACTTGTTCCCAAGTCCACAAACTAATTTAGTTGTGTAATCACAAATGAAAAGCYCTAAAAGGACTCAGAAACTTGCTCTATGTGCCATGGTCTTCCTGGTAGAAACAGGCCATCATTTGTGCTTTTTGCTGCCCAAGGAAGAGATGGGATGGGGTTAGAATGGAATGGAATAGAACACAGAATAGAATAAAATACGGAAAAAATCAAGGAATGCACTTCATTCAATCTCATYGGTCCTATGAAGAAAAATCAGTGTTAGGCACCAAGTGGAGCAGTGTGATAGCTGGATATTGTCTGGCAAAGCTAGAGAAAGTAAAAAAGAGGCCCAAGGATGGGTTTTCAAAAGGGAGGGTCATAACAGAGTCATGAATCTGTACAAATCACTGGCAGGGTGTTCAGAGAACCTGGTACCAATCCCATTGCTGTCCATCCTTAAAAGGAGTTGTGCAGGTTCTCAGTGCACTATGGTTGATGTTTTATCCTTGCACAGAGTAATGAGGTGGGGAAATATCCAGTTTGCTCTCCTCAATCCCTGCTGCTCTTGGGATCACTCCAACAATCCAACACTGACGTGATTCATGAGGCAGATAGGTCATTTCTGCTGAAGCTCTTCCTTTCCTGTCTGAGGAGCAGGTGTTAGAACATGCTCACTCTGCCTCTCTGAAAGTTTGTGCTGACCTCTCAGTCAAAGTGTTGAACAAACACAGGATTTCAGGTGAACAAGGTTCTCATGTGGAGCCTCTGTTTGRGGGGAAAAAGAGAGCTGGTTGAGACAACTGGACATTCCAAGATTTTCTTTGTGGGTGGAACTCAGCTTCCACTCCAAGAGAGACATAGAGGGGCTGGAATGTGTCCAGGAAAGGACATGGAGCTGGGAAGGGTGTGGAGCACTGGGAGCAGCTGAGTGAGTTGGGGGGGCCTCAGCCTGGAGCAGAGGAGGTTCAGAGGGGACCTTGTGGCTCTGCACAACTCCCTGATGGGGGTCAGCCAGGGTGGGTCGGGCTCTGCCCCCAGGGAACAGGGACAGGACAAGAAACAGCCTCAAACTGTGCCAGGGGAGGTTAAGGCTGGACATCAGGATGAATTTCTCCATGGAAAGGGATGTCAGGGATTGGAAAGGGTTGTCAAGGGCAGTGGTGGGGTCCCCATCTCTGTTACCATTCAGAAAAAGTCGATGTGGCACTTGGAGGTGTTGGTTTAATGATGACTGTGGTGTTGATGCTGTGTTGATGGGCAGATTAGATGGTCTTAAAGGGCTTTTCCAACCTTAATGATGCCATGATTGAAATTCCTGGTATTTTTCATGTGATGTTATTTTTTTTAGAGAATTGGGCCAGGAGAGMATTTGTTCATTTTTCAGTCAGTGAAAACCTGCAATTGGTGCTGCCAAGTGGAGGAGGGATTGGGAAGGGACAGTTTTCCTCATGCCTYTGTCCAAACCCTTTATCCTGGTGAAAGGATTGCTCAGTGCTTCAAGTAGTTTAAAGAGTTCTCTGAAATGAGTGTTTCTATAATATGCTTTTCCACTGCAATACCCTCAACCTTCCCACTGTTCTGTGCTCATTGACACTCCCTGAATTTGAATTGTCCCAGTGGACTTGTTTTCTCAACTGAAGGCTGAAGTGAGGGTGGAATGCCAGGGGACAGTTTGGCTCTCTGACCTTGTAGGTGATACCAAATGGAGATTACCTCAGCAAATGGAGATCACCTCAGCATAATCGTGTGTTGGGATTTTTGGAGAAGTCTTTAAGGCAGTCACAAGTCTGGCAGAGTTCCCAGTCTCAATGTGAGGCAACTTCATGTGGGTTTGTTGTGTCCTGGGGTGGATTAGGGCAGAGCAGTTGTTATATAAGTTAGTTGGTCTGAAATTACAAAATCTGATACTTTCTCCTGCTTTTATTGTTGTAGGAAGGCTTTGGAGCATTGTGGGTTTGTTTTCAGGAATTTCCTAACTAGAGTTGGAAGGAAAGGRTTCCACTTAGTTGTGAAAAAGAAATTATAGAGCTGGCTCTTGTTTTAATGGAAAATCTGCAGGGTTGTTGATGTGTGAATATGTGTGGTCAGTTGTCTCTTGGCTYTCTGGAATTGGGACACGTGGTAGGGCAGAGTGTGGTCTTGCTTAAATTCCTGGGGGAATTTAAATTCCTGAAGGAATTTTGGTTTACTGATATAAATTGGTTGGAGGTTATTTTGGTTATAATAATTAGCATTTCTCTTGGTTGCATAAATGGGGGATAGAAGCAAAAATGATAAATCTTGCAGCTAAGAATGGTTAACCAAGATGAAATTGGATAAGGATAAAGCAGGAAAGCAATAACCATAATGAGGATTTTTTTTTGCCAGTGATTTTGATCTCTCATGCAAGGACAGAGCCAGGGTTGACTCTTCTACTTAGTTCCAGTTCTTCCCTATTTTCTTAATTTGTTTGTTTTTGTGGGTTTGGGTTTTGGTGGGGTTTTTTTAATTCACTTTTGGGAACCTTTTGGCTCTCAGATCAGTTCTGTCATAAATTAGCAATTATAAATAAATAAATGGGGAATGGCTGACAGAAGGGAATGTGTTGGGTACAAATTCAGGACCTGGAGCAGATGTAAAAGGCTTTAAAAATATCACATATCAGCATTGCTTGGTAGTGTTGAACCAGCCTTGGAGTATGTGGGAATTGCCTAACAGTTCAAACTCGCTTTATGCCTGTGCAGCAATAACCTGCTGTTGTCCCTTGTTTCTCCTCTCCTCCCCCAGAGCTCCCTGGCAGAGACCCTGGACAGCAGTGGCAGTTTGGATGCCCAGAGGACTGACATGATTTACACCATTGAAGATGTCCCTCCCTGGTACCTCTGCATATTTCTGGGTTTACAGGTACATCCCAAAACAGAGACAATTTTTTTCTTCTGTAACTTTTAAAGCTTGTTGAGTATTTTCATTTGATTGTGTTTGTGTGAATTTTATCCTTCTCCACTCTCATATATTTGAAAAAGGTGTTTAGAGGTTTCTTTTGAGGCTGATCACACTGAGATCATTGTGTTGATAATGATCTGTATGAGTTTTCTGCTCATGCATTTGTAAGATTCACTTAAATATTTCATCTTACAAGCTGCTGTTAGTAAACAGGGGTGAACAAAAGTGCAGTGGTGGCTGTCACATGTGACATTAGGCACCTCTGGAGTTGAAGAGGGAGAGAGAGAATGGTTTAGTCCTGAAATATTGAGTATTAAAGCTGCTATTTTAGTTATTTCAGTTCTGACAGCATCATCCTGGACCTGGCTTGCCAGGAAGCAGRAAGGCAACTTCTGTGCTCCTTGGAGAATGAGCATGTGCTTCCTGCAGTGAGTGGAGCTGTAGTGGACAGCTGGACCCTACTGCCAGCTCAGCCACTCGTGGGAAGCAGAATGGCTCCAGTTCCATCTCCTGCCTTCTCCAATAGTAACAATATCTGTCCCACAGCAATGCTGAGAATTTGGTAATATCTCTAAAGGACGTTGAGATCTCCGAACAAATACATTCCAAAGCATCCTTTTCATTTCTGCCTTTTCCACAAGGACAGGCAGTGCTGTAGGAGTACTGTTTTTACTTGAGTGCAGAATATAGTTAATTTGTTTTGCTTTTAATGTACTTGGGTTGAAAACGAACTAATGGGTGCCCAGTTGCTGGTCCTTGGGAGCTCATTTGTGTGTGCTCCAGGTTCAATTGTGAGCCAATGGATTCTCACATGGGTGCAGGTGGATGAAGTTATTGCTCTGCTGCTCTGGGGGGAGGATRTTCTCAGCACAGTTACCTGGATACCTCCTCAGGAGCAGCAGCTGTGCAGCTATTTCAGTAACCTGGTTATCCTACARAAATTGGGATCATGAGCAGTGTGAGTGAGAGCTTGAGGGAAATAYTGGAAGAAAAGCTCAGGACAGAGGGGTGAGAGCTTTGGTGGGATTTCCAAAGCAARGAGAAAAGATGGTGATGCCCAGAAAAGCTGCTGATAAATGAATTTGCTGTTGAGTGCTGGCTGCATTACTAACSTGGCTCTGTGTCCCCAGCACTACCTGACGTGTTTCAGCGGGACAATCGCTGTGCCCTTCCTGCTGGCTGATGCCATGTGCGTGGGCTTTGACCAGTGGGCCACCAGCCAGCTCATTGGGACCATCTTCTTCTGTGTGGGCATCACCACCTTGTTACAGACCACCTTCGGCTGCAGGTGAGAGCCAGGGTTTGGGGCTGGGCACGGGGGGTAAGGCTGGACATCCACTGGGATTTCCCAAAATTCAGAAATGTGTTTTCAGGGGATAAACAGGAAACACCAGCGGTAGCTCAGATAGAGCACAGTTAGGGAAAGCTTTTGAAAAGCTGCTCCCAAGTAAAGGTGGATCACAAATTAGACAAGGCATTCCAAGGGTAAGAAAACACAGCAAGGAGAGGGGAGGAGCAAGGAAGCCCAGGGGAACAGAGAAGGCAGGAGTGTTTCTGGAAAATGCAAAATTCATACAGCTTGGTACAGAGGAGCTAATTGTGGTRTTCTTATTAATTTCTTGAATTATATTCTTGGCTATATTGAAGTGGTTGTGATGAGTCTACAGCCAATTGCATTCTTGGTCCTGTAAAGGGCTTGGCAAGTTTAAAAGGTAGGGAAAAATGATAAAGGTAACTTGTCATTCTCTGAAGTGAGTCTGTGTGACCTTCCAATCCATAAAATAATTTGCTTTTATTTGTTAGGTGCTCTGAGTAACAGGTAATGATCATTGCTTGAGTTGGGAAGACACACACAAAGGTATATCCTTGCAGGATGCCTTTATCTCTCCTGTGCTCTCCTCTCCTTAGGAGGATTGAAGAGCCCAGGTGGCAAATCCTTTTATGAATCTGGTGGTGGCAAGAACAGGATATTGTTTTACTAAGATGRAGACAAACATTTAAAAACACTGTATTCCACAGTGACCCCTGCACAGAGATGTTTAACATGTTGACTTAAAGTTTGGGAATAACTAAAACCTGCARAGTTATTTCTGCATCTTGAATAAAGTGCATGTTTAAGAGAGTTCCCTTGAGTGGCTACTGAAGTGATTCTCATGTCCTTCTGTTTCAGAACAATGTGAGCTGAAATCTTGCCTTCCAATAGAAAATGTCCAAACACTGCCCCCCCTGCTTCATTTTTAAAGATTTAGTTAAGAACCAGAATCTTTAGGTGGCAGAGGTGTCTCAGCAGGGTGCAGAAGGCAAGCCTATGGTAGATCAGCTTTTCATCTAAAACATTTCCTAATGCTTCAGATTTTCCATTGGTTTGCTTGTTTTCTTTGGAAATAAAACAAACCCTTCCCTGTATTTTTTAATGTGTTACTCAATTTAGGAGATCACTCCTCTGTCTTGTATGAAAAGTTCACTCTGCTGACAAAACAACAGAGTGAAAACGGTTGAAAGAGGAAGTTTTCTTTCCCCCATATATTTTCTTTTAGTAAAGACTCCCCAGATTTAGTAATCATATTTTCAGCCTGGTTGACTCTTTGTGCTGGAGCCATAAATCCTCAAGATCCTCAAGAAATCCTTCCTTGTCTGGAATTTTGTCATATTTTGGGGTTTTTTTCCCATATCTTGGCTATTTATTACTTACTAGAGAGAGATTTGGGGGTTCACTGGGAAAGAAGGGGACCAAAATGATGGTCCCATCATTTTGAAATTCTCTGTTCCTTCTCAATAATCCCTCTCCTGCTCTCCATCTTGTTGGGATTTTTCCCTTTACAGTGGCTTCCACTTGCACTGTACTTACATTTTTATATCCCTGAAGGCCAAATTGTGTTTGGGTCTTAAAATAACTAGTGTTTAAGGAGAAAATTTCCACGCTTGGATGTTTTATAACTATTTTCCATGTGATAGTGGGTTTATGTAAGGCTGGGAATGGGATATAGCCGAGTTCTCAATGAGATTTGAAAGTATTTATTGGCAAGTCTGTCAACTGCAAAGTATTTCAGCAAATAAAGGTTTCAGAAGGTCAAATTCCATGGTTTAAGGGTCCTTAAAGATGGATTTAGCTCAATTATGAGGTGGAGTTGTGGTCACTTTGGTACCCAGACCAGTTTCAGGAATTCCAGCTATTCATGAGGTTATGTAGTCAGCCCAGAGCTTTGGCAGGGGTTCAGGGTAACTAGTGTGACTGAGACTATAAATACAGCTTTAATCTTCCCCAGTATGGTAGGGCTGTTGGTGTGCCCATCCCTGACTGTCTCAGCGTTCTCACATCTGTGCAACATGTGAAGATAATGAGACATTTCCAGATGATTTTGACTGTGTAAAAACTCGTCTTCACAAGGGCTGGTGCCAAAATTGGGCAACTTGAAAATTTAGACATGAATTTTAAATGATATCGCACTCATGAGCTTTAGTACTTGGAGCTTTTGTTGCTTTAACTGGCTAGCAATGAGTGCCTGGCTTAAAATCTGTAAGTCACATTTAAAACTGCAGCTGTCTGTTGAGAAARAGACAGATCTTGGTTGACTGGCTTTGACCAATTAGTTAAAAAAAATAAAAACACAAATTACTTTTTTTTGCCCTGTTTAAGGAGAAAACCCCATTATTTTGAGCCTTTTGGGAGCTCTCCCTGTTATCTGTGTCATGTAAAGGCTGAGCAGAAAACTGAATAGGAGGTGCTGAGATCTAATTTTCTGTCTGTGTGCATGTTGTTTAAAATGCTACAGAGCAACCCAATCTCGTAGAAGTGACCTCAGCACTGGAGAATGTGTTTGCAGTGTGTTTACAAAACACTGAGGGGGATATGGGGCTGTGTAGGTGGGACAGAGCAGTAACAGCTTGTTACAGGTATTGCAGATCTYGCCATGGGGATCTGCTTGCTCAGTCTGCTTAATGAACCTGGCAAAATGAGGTGAATCATTCCCTGAGCTACCAACCGTGGCTTCCCAGAGATAAAGCTTGGATTTGTGCTTGAAGGAACTCCCAGTGGGAATTATGTGAGCCATACTTAGATGGCTCGTGGAGTTTATGAAGTTTGAGTTTCTAACACMGTTTTCAGCATTTGGTGGGTTTAAAATTGCCCATGGCCCAAACACCTCAGCTGCTCAAGTTTCTGTCTGTGAACCTCACAACTACCACTGGTAACGTGCTTCTGATTTGATCTTTTTTGTGCTCTGTGTATACACAGTTTTTTTCCCCACACTTTTCCTCCTTTGAGCATTTTCTGATCTTTACCTGAATCAGAACAGGTTTTTTCCTGTGCTGGTGTTTGCCCTGCCATCGAGGTGCTGTAAAACAGCCCATGACAAATTCCTGTGTCACACCTTGGGATCTCCTATCAAAGGGAATCTCATGACAATCCATTGATGTCAACATTTATAGAATATAAAAGTTCAAAGTGCATCTCGTCTGTAGTTAACTAACATCTGGATATTGGTTATGCAAGGTACAGTGAGTTCAATAAATTTGTACTTGGTGCAGGTAGATGCCCTTTCTAAATCTTCAATCTTTTGGGAAGTATAAACATCAATGCTAAGAATGTAATCTTGAAATTCTTGTAGCGTTTGTATTTATTGGTGGTAACCACTTGGAACATCTAATCTGCTCTCATCAACCCAACAGTTATTGACCCATAAAAATGAGTGTGTAGGTGACTGCACTCGGAGTTACGCACAGGGAAGGGATGGAGCTGCAGGCTGTGCTCTCAGAGAGCTTTTCTTCTGTGCTGGGATGGTCAAAGCTGCATGTTCAGGAGTCTGGTGCTCCCATCACAAATGTCTGTCTGTCTCCCCATGCTGCTGAGTCACAGTGTAACATCAGTGCTTGGCTCCTGAAATTACCTGGTGCAGGTTGGTTAATAACTTCAGGCAGGTGGTGTCCAGTCTTTGGCTTGTGAAGTCTTAGTATTTCTCTGGGGTTTTTTTTGGGTTTTTTTTTTTGTGAGAAATTCTCCTGTCTCACAGTTATAACTCAGTAAAGAGTGGATTGAGTGCCCACCCAGCTGCAGTGATCCCACAGAATGTCAACATCTCTCTTTTCCCTCTCCACCAGGTTACCCCTGTTCCAAGCCAGTGCTTTTGCATTCTTAGCACCTGCCAGAGCAATTCTCTCTCTGGAGAAGTGGAAGTGCAATAACACAGGTAATGGTTGTTTGTCCTTATTCAGGTTTAAATGACAAATGGCTCAGATCACGTGGAGTGTGACTGTCASAGCTTCGGATATGGAAACTGGGAATAATGAGCAGGGAATATGGAAAGCTTCAATACTGTAAAAAGAGAAATATTGTGCTACAGCCTAGAAATGCACTTGTGAAGTTTTGTTTCTGGGATTTTTTTAATATTAAAAACGTTGACGAAAAAAATTGAAACGTAGCATAAAGTAATTCTTCTGTTACATTTGCATTCTATAAATGTTCCTTCCCTGTATTTGGAAATAGCGAGTCCAGTCAGATCCTTTGAAGTTGTGAGTAGGAGGAAGTTTGAGCAATGTACAGCATCACCTCCACACCAGGATTTCCCYCTGTTTAAGTCATACCTGACAAGTTTTGACAAGATTTGGATGTTCTTTTTCACTCTTTCTTTGCTGATGCCGTCATCCTGGAAGGTTTGAACTTCAGAGGGAAAATGTGCTGGTTGGAATAGGAGCATTTGCTTTAAATTGGGTTGGAAAGTAGAAATGAGTCTTGACAGTTTTCTTTTCAGTGGGGGGTGGTTATTCAGTACAAGGCTGTGGGCAGTGGGAAGCAGCAGCACAGGGAATGGGGCTGCTTCTGACTGAAGTTCTTTCCWGGGCTCCTTTGGATTCTGTAATGATTTAATTTAGATTATTTGTATGTTCATACATCTCTATTGACTCAAACTGAAAATGTGATTAATATGCACTTGTTGAAAGAAAATACTGTCTGATAACCTTGGATGGCAAAGCAGTTTTCCCCAATACTCCAAATTTTCAAAAAGAGCTTTGCTGCATCCTCCTCCTAAACCCTTTCACTTTGCAAAGGTGCCAGTTGGGGTTGTCACCACGGGTCAGTTCATTCAGTGAGTGACCTAAACCGGGGAACAACTAGCTTTGGGGTATGTGATTCCCAATGTGCAGCTAAGTAATTCTCCATTCATCCATTTGTTGAAGTGGACAGAGAATCCCTGACTGACCTTTCTTTCCTAGAGTCAAGACATTTTCCCACTTTGATGCACTGGGTGAAGTGAGGGGTTGGCTCTTGGGGAATGAGCCTGCTCTTACTTCATTAGTAGCAGAACTTGCTCTCCATGTAAATTTGAGCCCATTTGTCAAATGCAGCATAAGGRGGGATTTATTTTGTGTGGAATGATGGCAGAGTGGCTGGGGAATAAATCCCTGTGTTTTTTCTCCTCTTTGCAAGATATAACAGTTACAAATGGAACAGCAGAGCTGCTTCACACCGAGCACATCTGGTTCCCCAGGATACGAGAGGTAATGTGGGAGTTGCCTTTAGATGTCACTTGCTGCAATTCCACATAGGTTWCTCACTTAATCATCTGTGTGTTCTTGTCTTTAAGTTGGTAATTTCTTCTTTCATTACAATCTCCATTTGAGTATATCCCTTTACTCATTTCATGGAAGTCTTCATCTTTTCCACCTGCTCATTGCTGGACAGCAAATGCAAGGAGTTAGTTACCACATTCCAAAAGACATGCAGTGAAATGCTCAAGTGAGATGAAAACTCTTTTTGTTACTTTGATTTGTTCTCATTGGCAGCAGTTCAGCTGCTGCCAGACCTCTTGCCTGCTGTCCCTGTGCAGTGGGCTGTCCCCTGGAAGGTGAATCTGCAGTTAGGAAATCTGGTTCATCCCCAAGTGTCTTAAGTTGGAGACTCTTGTGCTAAGACATTGATTCTCCCAAGAGACTTGTGAAATACCTGGAACTCCTCCTCCACTCGCAGCACTGCAGTGTGAAGTCGTGGTGCCCTGCAGGGCAGGCTGAGGGCTGTGCCACGCTAGAGTGGCYGGTAGTGTAGTCCAAATGGAGGCGTGTGTCATGGAATTTATCTCCCATCCCGTTGCTTTGGGCTGCCAACTTTTTCTTAATTAAAAACAACCCCTCTCTCTTCCCCATGTTCAAACCATAGCTACATCCTGCCAAGAGCCCTGCAGCCAAGAGGGCTGACAGTCTCCTGAGACCACAACGCTGCTCTAATCCAGCTTCTAAGGAGCACTTGTGACCAATGCAGCACACACTCTGCCCCTAGGAGCTAGGAGCATCACCTCGTGGCGCACCAACCCTTGCCGTTCGATCTGAGAGCTTAAAGGTTAGCCTGGACCCCAGGTCTCCTGTCTGACAGTGTGATGTGCTTTCCACACAGTTTCCAGACTGGCCCACTGGTCTGTTGTGTAATAGTTTTGTGGAGAAAACCATAAGTGTTATGCTTAAAGCAATAAGTCACTTAAACAATATGAGCTGTTTTATGACGAAAAATTTGCTGAGTTCTTCTGTGTCACTGAATTCTTTTAACTTCAGTTTGTAATCCAGAGCAGAAAAAGAAACTGTTTGGCTTTACTTGTCAGATGGGACTGAGCTGCCTCTTTGCCCTGTTGTGTGTTCAGATCCAAGGTGCCATTATCATGTCCTCGCTGATTGAGGTGGTGATCGGCCTGCTCGGGCTGCCCGGAGCTCTGCTGCGCTACATTGGCCCCCTGACCATCACCCCCACCGTGGCCCTCATCGGCCTCTCTGGCTTCCAGGCTGCTGGGGAACGAGCTGGGAAACACTGGGGCATCGCCATGCTGTGAGTACTCCTAGGAGTTCCTGCCTGGGGCCCAGCTGGGGAGYCAAAATCTTGGGGTGCCAGGGAAAGGCCAGAGACAGCTCAGCTGCCTCAGTGCTCCCARCATGGAGAAACACCATGGGCAGGAATGTGGGTGGGTCTGGATTAGGTCAGCTGGCAATTTGGGAATAAGGACAGCAGCAACTCAAGAGAGTTGGCTGAAGAAACTCTTCTCTGGGAAGAAGTCCTTCCCTGTGAGGGTGGGKAGGYCCTGGCACAGATTGCCCAGAGAAGCTGTGGCTGTCCCTGGATCCCTCAGAGTGTCCAAGGCCAGGTTAGATGGGGCTTGGAGCAGCSTGGTTTAGTGGAAGGTGTCCCTGCCCATGGCTCATCCACAAAACTGGATGAGCTTGAAGGTTCCTTCTAACCCAAACCATTCCATGATACTGTGAGCTCAAAGATGCATGAAAGGACAATGGCCAAAAATGAGGTGTGGAGAGCAGGATTCCATAAAGCAGAAGTTGGTCTTGGAGCCATTTGGTGGGTGGAATTCAGTGCTGTAGAAAAGATGATTTAACAAAAAACCAGAGAGATGAAATACAGTGAACAATTTGTATTTCTAGGCTGCTATTACCTGTTTCCTATTCTGCAGCAGCAGGTAAATACCACTGGTGGTGTACTGATCCCTCTGTCACTGGTAGTGGTTTGCTTATCTGTGCCCAACAGGAATTTGTACAATGACTGAGGGCACAAGTYTTGCCTCAACACCATCAGTGGCTGAGGTATAAGTAGAGAGATTCCTGTTGAGTGGACAAAAAGGCTTTTAGAGAGACTTTCAGGGCCTAGAGTGTTTGTCCCATCAGCTGTAGAGGCCAGGGAAATGAAAGAATGAGCTGAGTSGTGTGAAAAGGAATAACAAAGGAAAATGAGATGAAGACAAAAGCTCCTTGTGAGATGCTGTGGGTAAGCAGCCAAATAAGGTTGGAAACSTCATTTTATGGAGAAGGCAAGTGGCTGAGGCAGTTGCTCTGTTCCATGTGCAGCACCCAACTGTGCTGGCTCTGGAAGCAGAAGGAATGCCTTGATGAGATCAGATTGTGATCTCACTAATCTGTTTGCACAGTACTTTGAACATGTAAAGTATTCTGTAAGTGCAGCTTATGATTAAAAGGGCTCTTTATTTCTCTTTTATCTTGGATGTTGATATCATGTGTATTATGGCATCATGGTTCTATTATGTTAAGCAGCTGATCCAAAGGAATTTTTTTTTTGCCTGTAAAACAAATTCTGTGCAAGGTGGGACTAATATTAAATGARTCAAGCAGATCTTTGAATTGGACATGGAAATGTAATTAAAGTTGACTTTTGCAGATGGAAAAAAATAAATCAATTCAGGAGCAGGATTTAAATATTACCCAGTCAATAAAGTATTTCCAGCTTCCGCCATGCAAAAATGAGCACTGGATTGTTGACAATAGCTCCAGAGCCATGGGGAGTCGGTCAAAAGTGACTTGAGCTCTGGGAGATGTGGCTCCTGAAATTGTCTTGGCTGTTCTGAAATACAGGATAAAAGTCCTGTATTTCTCCCTGGCCCTGCAGAATCACCTGTGGCAGAGCTGGGGTGAGCTGCTGGTGCTTGTCCATATTGGACAAGATTCCCAGTTTCCCAAACTGACCTGTTTGTTCTGTGAGTGCTAAATTGGAGTGATTTAATCCATAAGACACATTGCACTGTGATTTGTCAAAAGGGGAATTATTCCTGAGTTGGGCCTTGCCTGTTTATCCTGTGAACAAATTTTCTTGGGGCATTCAAGGATTTAGTGTTATTTTACAGCCCATGTGCCATGTAGTCAATGTAATATTAATTGCAATAATAGAATATTTTATTTTTTACAACTCTGTACTAAATAAATCAAAATCCAAAGCTCCTTGTCCTCAGGGCTGGGGTGTGAGGGATTGTAGCCCATCCTTCCATCGTGGATTTTGGGAGAGTTGCTGGTGTTTCCTGCATAACTGCAAGGAAAAGGTACCTTTTGTTTTTCTTATTGAGTGCAGAGGGCTGTGAATGCCCCTCCTTGTTCCAAGCTCTCTGTTCCCAGRGAGTGAGGGAGAAGAAAACTGGTTTGTGTCTGACACTGATCAGGGGCAGGAAAGAGAGAGAGGCTGAAAATCCTCTTTTTATTTTTCAAGTCAGCTGATTAAAACATAATCTCAGATGTCAGCAAAGCTTTGCTTCTTCAGACAGCTCCAGTCTTTGGAAGGCCTTTTCAGACCAGAACTGGGTTGGCTCATTCAAAACTGAGCAATGTGCACTGGCTTCTTATTTTTCAGTGCAGTGGGAGCTTACTGAGCTGTAAAAAATAATTTTAATGTATAGAGGAGCTTGGCAGTTTCTGTAAGGGGAGAAAATGCATAATCATTGAGACATCTAATATTGATGAATTGCAGTTGCAGCAAATCATGGGGGTTTGTCTCTATTCTGCTTCATTTGCAGCTGTTTAGTGAAAGATGCATATAAAAAAATAGATTCTGAAGARTGGAATTTTTTTCTTGATGGAAATTTTTCAAGTGCTTTGGAGTTTCATGCAAATATTGAAGTAAAAATTACTGTGTACAGGCCTTCAGTTTTCCTGTTTCTTCCCAATTGCTGGCAGTGAGTTTTGTGCTTTACATAGCAAACCTGGATCACAGGTAGAGTTTGGGAGGAAARAAGTGGGAGCACAGGGCAGCTCCTTCCTAATGGCTGCTCAACACTGAAAATCTTCTTTCAGGTCCTTTTCCTACTACATTTACCTATTTGTTGCTCCCTATTTTTGCAGCACTTCAGAATTCAAATCATGTTGTTTTAGCATTTGAAGAATAACAATTTAAAAAAATTTTGCTGCCTTGTCTTGTGCTAAACTGAAAATGTACATTTACATCTTTCAGGTCCTTTTCCTACTACATTTACCTATTTGTTGCTCCCTATTTTTGCAGCACTTCAGAATTCAAATCATGTTGTTTTAGCATTTGAAGAATAACAATTTAAAAAAATTTTGCTGCCTTGTCTTGTGCTAAACTGAAAATGTACATTTATRTTCTGCATCTGAAGAGTCTGAACAGGTTTGTGCTGRGAAGGATTTATAATATATTGGTGCTAATGGTGTGTCTCTCTTGTCTCACCCTCCTCCTTCTTTTTTTCTCAGGACTATTTTCCTAGTATTGTTGTTTTCTCAGTATGCCAGAAATGTCAAATTTCCCTTGCCCATTTACAAATCCAAGAAAGGATGGACAGCATACAGGTTGCAGCTTTTCAAGATGTTCCCTGTAAGTCATTGAACTTGCTAATTCTGTTTCAGGGTTTGTTTTTTGGTTTTGATTTTTCTTCATAATAAAACAGCTCACAAAGGTGAGATGTAAGTTTAAATGGACTTACTTGAAACTTAAGTGCTGGTTGGCCATTGGAAGTATTCTCATGATGAGGCCCTGCCAGATCCCATTGYAGTGTCTGTCTCTGCTGAGGAGCTGTTGGAGTGATGGAGACTCGGGAGGGGAGGGAAGGGGCAGAGAAGAAGGGATGTTTGTGCACACAGGGAAAGCCTAAACTGAGCCCTGCAAGAAGGGGTGGTGAGATGGTTATCATCTCCTTTTACCAAAGCAATTCCCTGTTCSCTGGTGAAAGGCTGCTCTTTATTCCTCTGGTAAAATTGAGACTGGTTTGTTAAATTGCCCATTTGGAGTCTTTCCCATTTGTTAAGGAGAGAAGAGACTTGCTCTGATTCCAAGGCTTTTGTAACAGCACCTTCCTTGSGGGTGGGGGGAAGCATCCTGTGGATCTGTTACAGGATTTGCTGCTTGTTCAAAGTGAACCTCATATGTGTACAATAGATCCTGAATATGAACTGACTGAGAACTGGSTTTATCACCTTTTCTGCTCCTCTCTCCCAGATAATTTTGGCTATTCTGGTGTCGTGGCTGCTGTGCTTCATCTTCACRGTGACGGATGTGTTTCCCCCGGACAGCTCCAAGTACGGTTTCTACGCGCGCACCGACGCGCGCCGGGGAGTGCTGCTGGTGGCCCCYTGGTTCAAGGTCCCTTATCCCTGTAAGTGAGGCTGCTCTCAAGCAGCTTTTCTACTAATACACTCGGGAAAGTAATTTCTGTTGCTCCAAAAGCACTGCTGGCTAACTCTCATTCACCATCCCTTGGTGAATGGTCCATCCCAGGAARTGTCCATGGCCAGGYTGRACAGGCTTTGGAGCAGCCTGGTCCAGTGGRAGSTGTCCCTGCCCATGGCAGGGGTGAGATTCTTGAAGGTCCCTTCCAACCCAAACCATTCCACAGTTCTGCACACACAATCTAATGATATTCTGGGTCAGGCTGGTGTTTTTCCATGTTTTCCTCTTCAGYTGGTACCTTAAGGTCTCTCCTAAGAAAGGCTGAGTTTCTAAAACTGCAGTTTGTAGAAGGCACTTAAAGGGTTTTATCTGGGTGACTCTCCTGGTTATAACATAACAGGGAATGGTTCATTATCTGTCCTTGGCAATCCTGTTAATGTTACACAATGACAAGGATGGGTTATTACAGCTCTGCTGATGTCATTGTTTCCCATTGTCTAAAGAATCACACTTGTGGGGAGTTTCTMCCAGCTTACTGCACTTTGCTGCCCTAAACACACCCCTTCCTAAATGAGCACAACTGTTAATGACATAAAAATGCTCTGACTTGCCAAGGCAGCATTGAAATGGAGCTGATGGGCAAGTCAGAGAATGCCAGTCCCTGCTTATCAAAGGGCAATGAAATTGTTTACAAGAGAGCACCAAACACTTTACACAACATTTTGGATGCTTTGGGTGTATTTTTATGTTGGCCACCTTTGTATTTAAAGCTGTTAAAGGCTGGGTTTGTGGCATGAGATAGAGTTGCACAACTGGTTCATCCTTCAGAAATTACCGGGCTAATAAGAGAATAGTATTTTTTGGAATAGAATTATAGAAATCATTAGGAATACCACTACACTGTGATGAGGCAGCTTTGTTGTGGTTTTCCATATGCTTTGGTTCTTAGCAGTTCTTAAAAGAAGCCACATCTAAAGCAGAAGATGAAGAATAGAAGCTTTTGGGACAAAAAGAGGAAGAAAACTTCTCCACCCTAATTAGACGTTCCATATTTACTCTTGTGTAATTCAAAAATCCCTTTGTTGCAAGAGGCTTATCTATTTCAAAGAGATAAAAGCATAAAGGCAATTGCTGTGGAAAACCTGCCAGGCTTTTCTGCAGGCTTAAATTAATCTTATTTTCTCTACTACAAAAATTTGGAACTGGGAGCTGTTTGTTCAGTCATCAGAGCTGGTTGTTGCCCGTYCTCTTTGATAGACTAAATTTGTGACCAAAGAATGAGTTTTTGGAGCAGTAATAATTAAGTGGCATTTGCCTCACTGACCAGTGTTGTTTTCTCACAAGCTGTAGCTCAGATTTCTGATTCATGAACGGGAGGAATTTTTTTTAGTGGGGTTTTATGGTTCTTTGGGATTTTTCCAGGTGTGATCAAAGCAGTTGGTTTGGCRTTTTTTCCTTTGCTCCTTTCATCTCCTTGAACTTGCCAGACAATGTTAGAATGAAGGGTTTTGTTGTTTCCATTAAAGATAAAGAAATAGTGCCCAGGACAGTACCTGTCCCCTCTGCTGGGCACTGGAGAGGCCCATCTCAATCCCAGGGTTAGTTCTGGGATCTTACAAGAGAGATCTTCAGGGGCTGGAGCATGTCCAGAGACAGGAACAGAGCTGGAGAAGGGGCTGGAGCACCAGGAGCAGCTGAGGGAGCTGGTGGGGTGAAGGGGATGGGGCTCAGCCTGGAGAAAAGGAGGCTCTGGGAGAACCTTATGGCTCTGCACAACTCCCTGACAGGAGGGGACAGCCGGGGGGGTCAGGCTCTGCTCCAGGGAAGGGACAGGACAAGGGGAAACAGCCTCAGGCTGGGCCAGGGGAGGTTCAGGTTAAATATTAGGGAGTATTTCTTCCCAAGAAGGGCTGTCCAGCCCTGGCACAGCTGCCCAGGGCAGTGTGGAGTCCCCATTCCTGGGGGGATTTAAGAGCCATGTGGATGTGGCTCTTAGGGACATAGTCAGTGGTGGTCTTGGCAGTGCTGGGGAAGCAGTTGGGCTTGATCATAAATGTCCTTTCCAACCCAATCCATTCCRTTATTTCATCAAATTATTGTATGTTTTGATACCCAAATTGTTTTCTGAGGCCAGGAGAGTTTTCAGTTTTCTTCTCTTCACAGTTCAGTGGGGTCTGCCAACCATTTCTGCAGCAGGGGTTATTGGGATGCTGAGTGCTGTCGTTGCCAGCATCATCGAATCCATYGGAGATTACTACGCCTGTGCCAGGTTGTCCTGTGCTCCTCCTCCACCTATTCATGCAATAAACAGGTTYGTCCAAAAAATAAATACTCCCACTGTCTCAAGCTATTTGGGTTTTTACTTTTTTTACCCCTTGGGATAAGACAGGAATGTGCTCTGAAATGTTACAATTTGGTCAAACACAAGGGCCCGGGATCTGAAATCCAAGATGAAACTGTCATCTTGAATTATTTTGTTACAAATGGAGCTTTGGAATCCTAGTCCAATTCCTGCTGGAGTCTGTGGAAGTTAGGAGCACAGTTTCCCTAGGGATAGAACTTCTGAACTGGTTCTGGAATTGGGGGTGGTTTGTCAAATTCACCTGGAATRCAATCTAGAAATAAAGAGCAGCTCTGAAGCTTTATTTGAATTTTTRTATCATTTCCTCAGTTTAAGAATGWGGGTATCTAAGATTCAGAAAACAGAACTGAAATGTGTTTTCCAGGTGTCTTGGAGCTTGAAACATGGATTACAATTATTCCATAAGGGAACAGATGCCCTAACAGGCCCCCCTCTGGGCATTMAGCTGTAAAACAGCCTCTTAGTGAATCTGTACTCATACAAACATGACTGTTTTCTGTTTGGGATTTATAGGGGGATTTTCATCGAGGGTCTCTCCTGTGTTCTGGATGGAGTGTTTGGGACAGGGAATGGATCCACCTCTTCCAGCCCCAACATTGGTGTTCTGGGTATCACAAAGGTAAAGTGCTTTAMTGTGAGCACTCAGCAATGTATTTCCTCTCCTCGGGTGTGTTCCTTATRTTCATGTTGCACAGCATGATCCTCTTCCAGGAGACCATTCTGCTCCATTCCTCATCCAGACAAACTTTACAGATCATTCTGAATGTACCTGACTGTCTGTACCAGCTCTTGTCTGAGGGAGATGCATTATTCTACATCAAGACCTCAAAAACCCTTTTATTCAGAGTAAGAGGCAGTTAGAACCTCCATAAAGCAGATGCTGCTGCATAAACTGTTTCTTGGAAAACCCAGGCAGCATTCCAGGGCTTTGGGTGGTTTGAGTTGAGGCATGAACACTGTAAGCTGTATAGAAATTGATGCCTTTTGGATATTGTGGCTCTGAAAGCATCAATACGAAGTGATTCTAATGCCTCAATTAAACACACAATAAAATGCAACTTGGTGTCCTTGGGCTTTACCTATATTTGTACTGGGACATGACATTGACACAGGGACTGCAGTCAAGATAATTTCAGAGTTAAATGTATCCTAAGTGTCTGTTTGTAAAGCTTAGGGGTTTRCATATTTTTGGTGATGTTGCTCAACAAAATATGGAAGTGCTTGAGGAATTCCTTTGTTCACATGTGGGAGTGGATTTGTGCCCAGATGCCTTGAGCTGGGAGGCCTTGGGCTGCAGAGAGATCTGCTGGGTACTGTTAATTTAACCTTGTTTAGAAATACCAGCAACATTGGTAAGAGTAATTTATTTTGTAATACGTACATCTTGTTGGGTGTTTAACATGGAAACCATAAATCCTTCATGCAAGGATAGAAAATGTCTGTTCTCCRCTTCCAGTAACTCATCCCCTGGCGTTATCCAGTATAAATGATATATTTATATTCAGCCATTCCTTTTGCTGCACAGTGGATGATTCTGTTGGCTTTAGGGTGCAATACAACACTAACAGCACCATCTGCTGTCTGTACCAGTTGCCATTCAGGTGCTGATGGAAATTTCCTAGAAGTTTTGTTTAGAAAAATCCTTAAAGAAAGGTTTATTCTGTCCTGCTTCCTTTCTTTTGTTTGCTTCATAAGGGCTGAGATGAATTAACAGCACTTTTTTTATGAGCARCCCACAGAAATGAGTGTGCATTTCATACTGGAGCAGTAGGAAGTGAATGCTAAAGTGGCAGCTGGAGCAGAGAGTGGAGCTGTCCAGTTGGGCTGTGCAGAGCATGTGACTGCAGAGTGAATGTGCCTTACCCAGAGTGGTGCAGCTGGATGGCTCTCCAACAGTGTTTTCTCTTGTTCCCCTGCCTGCACATTCATTCCCAAAAACCTAACATTTTTTCAACTTCAGTTTCTATCCAAATAGAATTTTGGCATRTAAATACTCTGCTGTTTATTTGTGAGAAGTCTTTAGTGCTGTGTCATCCAACAGATCCCAGGGCATTTACCTCCCTTGAAATTGGTATGTAATTACACTTACAATTTAAATTTGAGACTTCAGCTACATGTAGATATTGCAAAGTCTTTGAGSTAGTGTGTGAGTTGGGTTTGATGAGAGGAGGATCAGTTAACTCTTAATTAGTTGGGGCTAAARCAACTTATGCCATAATGTTGAGGATGAAATGGAGGTATCATGTACCATTTTATGCACCCCAAAATAGTCACTCTGGTTGTGTGTGCTGGGAATAAACATGCAGCCTGAGCTAAATGCTGTCCAGGATGTTTTCAGTAGCTTTCCAGAGCAGCTTAATTTGTTTGCCTTGTAGTGATGGAGMATTGGCATAAATAAATGTCACTGTTGTGCAGGTTTTCAAAGAATTTGCCTGTTTCTGGCAGGAAGATAATCTTAGAGCAAGGAATCAGTGGCCCTAAGAACATTGATATTCTTGTAAAGATTAGAGAAATGTTGTCATCTAAATTCTGTTGTAATTCCAGTTAATGGTGTAGCTTCTGTTTGAGGGTGAAGGATCTCACCTGGCAGATCAGCAGTGAGGAATGTAGGAGAAGGAAGGACTTCTCCCCTTATTTGGATCTGTTGTTCCTTATTTCAYTCATTTAGCTCAGTCACACGATAACCAATGAATATTTCCTTTTTGAACCCTAATACTAATTCAGGGGACCTGCAAAGGGCTGTTCTATAAACCATCTTAATGTAAAGGGGGATTTTTTATCCCTGGGGCACCTCTTACGGTAGCAAAAAAGTGTTAAAATACCAASTGTTCACATTTATCCACTACCACTGTAACACAGAGAACTACTGACTGCTTGAATTTGAATGCTTAAAATAAAACTGGGAAGGAAGTGCAGGCCCTTGGTTTCAGTATTAGCACAACCCTTATGTGCATGGGGCTGTGAATTCAGCCCTGGTCTCTGAGGATGTTACAAAACCAGCTGCTAATCTCAGTTTAGAAATCCTGCACCTCCCTCACATGAAATGGTAACTCTTCCATTTATTCCCTTGTCAAAGGGGGGCAACACATGGAATTTATTTTTTCCATTCTCAGTCTCTCCTTGCAGTGGTTTCTCTGTTTTGCTTTCTCTCTCTAGTCACTGGATTTTGCACCACATTTCATGATTATCTTGGTTGCAGCAGTTCCAGATGGTTTTAGTGCTGACTTGGTGCTCCACCAGCCCCAAATCAGAGGAAGCTGTGCTTGGTTGCAGAGCAGCTGTGGCTCTGCTGAGCCCTCTGAGCCTTTCAACACCAAAATAAAACCCAGAAATGTGGAACCTGGAAATGACTTGAAATTAAAACTGAATAATAAAATGAAATGCAAGGAGTGAGGCTGAACTGAGTGCAGGCTTTACCCAGTGTCTTGTCCTTTTTCCCTGCAGGTGGGGAGTCGTAGGGTGATCCAGTATGGAGCAGCCTTCATGCTGCTSCTGGGGATGGTGGGCAAGTTCAGCGCTCTCTTCGCGTCGCTGCCCGACCCCGTGCTGGGGGCTCTCTTCTGCACCCTCTTTGGTAAGGGGACCTTGCTGCTCCTCTCTTGTACTCCACTGCTGTCTTGTTTTGAAGAAAACAACTTGTCTAAAAGCTGATCTTTGGGGTTTTTTTTTGTATTTAGGGATGATTACAGCCGTGGGTCTGTCAAACCTCCAGTTCATTGATCTCAATTCTTCTCGTAATCTCTTTGTGCTTGGATTTTCTATTTTCTTTGGACTGGTCCTCCCAAGCTATCTCAAACAGAACCCCCTGGTCACAGGTACGTGTTCCTGCTCCTTTACATCAAAATTTTTGCCTTGTGCTCACAAGCAAAGTCCATACAGGTACAAAGTAATGCAGAGGGGTGAGTAAGAGAAAACCCAAATTATGGAGACAGTAAAAGCTGTAGGTCTAAATGAGCTCTGTGTGTTTTTGGAGGAGAATTCATTGRGAGGTTGAGACCTGAATGGAATGTTCCAGTGGGATACAGCTGAAGCTTTCCTGCTTTCTCTGGGTACATTATAGASCAACAGAAGGAGGCAATTACCAGTTGGGCTGAAAGAAAAAGAGTGAATGTGAGTTGTAAATGATGTTAAAAGATTAAGGARAAACACCAATGTAGAGTTTGGAAGGTGGGGATTTGTTTGGGGGGGTTGAAATTTTTTGTCATTCAGATGTGTTCTGAAYGTGAATTTTAGTGAATTCCTTTGCAGACTCTTGATCAAACTGTAGCTTTAGGGAATTCTTGGGCAAGATTTTCTGTTTGAATATTACCTTCAGCAGTAGTCATGSCAGTGTGTGTCAGTAAAGATGCACTCTAAGGAAACATTTCACTGCTTGGGGTTTGTTTGGGTTTTTTTTAAAACAAAATAACAACTGACTTTTTGTCCACTGTGTCTTCAGACTAGGATTTATGGGCATATCTGTCCTACTGTAAGTGGTTAGAAAACAGATCCTTCAAGCTTTATGTGGTTGTTGCAGTGTTATCCTGTGAACTGGGGCTATGAATTCTTGCCCTTTTAARAAGTAAAGATTTATAAAAGGAATTACTTCAGCCCCCACAGTGAATTTGAATGTTTCTCTTTTCCATTTTATGGTTTTCAATTCAGGTTAAATTAGTTGTGTCTGCAGTAGGAACTAAAACGGTGCTTCATGACATTTTTGTGAGGAAATGAGAATTCTTGAAGAATTTCCAGAGCCCTTTTGGAGCAAATCCCTCACTGAACTCAGGAACAAGTTTTCCTGRTTGACCTGGGTGTAAATCACCAGCATATGGATGATAAAAAAAWTCCAAAATTAACTCTTTTCCCTGTTGCTGCAGGAATAGCAGGTATTGATCAAGTGTTGAATGTCCTGCTTACCACAGCCATGTTCGTTGGGGGCTGCGTTGCCTTTATCTTGGATAACACCATCCCAGGTGAGCACTGAGCCTGTTCTTTCTCTGGGATACCAGCAGCATTCCCTGGGGGCAGGACAGGAGCAAGAGATCCCTGCTTTTGGGGTTGACTGTTCAACACCAGGAGCAGAGTCCTTACACCTGCCTCCCTTTCCCCAGGAATACCTGGAATCCTTTCCAGGTTATGGTCCCATCCTATTAAACATYTGAAAGAGCTGGTAAAAATCAAACCAGTCTCCAGAAGACAGAGTAAAACTATTTTTAAGATCCAAACTTGCTTCCATTCAAGAAGATAAAAATGTGCCTTGGCTTCCAGTTACAAATAAAAACACATAATGTGTTTTTCCCTTTTCCTGCCTCTTTGAGGAGTCTGGAAGATCTTTCCAGAGCTTTGCTGAGCATGGTGACTGAACCTTGAGGTTTTCTCTATTTTAGCCTCTGCTTTACATCTGTGTGTTCATATAAAGATATTCACATATAAATATATTTTCCTTTTATTTTGACTTGTAGGAAGCCCTGAAGAAAGGGGAATACGGAAATGGAAGAAAGGTGTTGGTAAAGGAAGCAAATCCCTGGATGGCATGGAAACGTATGATTTGCCTTTTGGCATGAACTTAATTAAGAAATACAGGTGTTTCAGCTTCCTGCCCATCAGCCCCACCTTCATGGGATACACATGGAAAGGCTTCAGGAAAAGCAGTAACTGCAGGAGTTCAGACGAAGACTCAGAAGCTACAGTATAGCCTTAGCTGAAGTTATATTATCTAGTTGTAGTAAAAGATGTATTTGCAGTTTCTTGCTGATTAAGAAGCATTAAAATATCTGTTTTGTATATCTGCATTTAAATTCTGGAACCAGAGCTGAGATGGATTTAAAAAAAAAAAAAAGAAAAAAAAAAGTTTTCCTGCTGTGGGTGGTGGGAGCCAGGTCTAGTGTCTCTGGGGCAAATCCCATTGATTCTGGGAAGCTGTAGATAGCTGTGCTCCTAGGTCTGTTTAAGTGGGTTTAGGTCCTAGCAGTGTGTAGGTGCTATTGCAAACCTTTCATTTTTTATCGTGGTTTTACTGAGGCCCTCAGTGCTGGTGTTGGGCACAGTCATCGCTGGCAGTGTCGGTTGTGCCAGGAAAGTGGAACCTTGGAAAAAGAGAGGAGGGGAGAAAAGAAAAAAGGAAAAATACTTCCTTCTAATCATGTCAAATCCCATAGACACTTCTACTCACTGATTTGCAAATTCCATATTCACAGTGCCCTGGAAACCAGGTTCATCTGTTCCTGGCAAATGATGAGAGTGTTGTTCTGACTTATCAGTAATTTCAGTGACACATCCTATGTTAAGACAGAAAGTTTCTGGAACAACTTTGCCCTWGAAAACAGTGACTGACTTCGCTGGCTCAGTGCTGCAGAAGCCATTTATTTCACAGCATTTCTCATTTTTAAATGTTTGCTTTTCCTCCCTGGGATTTCCCCACCTCAGCAGGGTGTCCAGGTACAGGATTTCTTTACAGGTACACATGAGGCTGGAGTGTTCCAGGGATAGGAAACCTGAATGTCCAGAGAGGGTCTGGTGGCAGTGTTTCAGTTCAGTGCCTTTATCCAGCAAGATGTTTCCTGGACAGAAATACTAACTAGCAGAGCAATTCCAATCAATTAACAGTTGGATCCATGCAGGGAAGGCCAAGTGGTCCAAATGCTGCCGGCACTCCTGCCTTGGATCTGAGCAGCATTTTTTGCTGATGCTGCACAAGCAGCTGACATTGCATTGCCTCTTCCTTCTTATGGGGCTTCTCCAGAGGCTCATTCCTGTTGGGAATGGGGTTTGGGACAGCAGAGACACTACACCTGCCAACCTCACCCACTAGATGGTTTCACGGGTATTGGGTCCAATTAGGGCACCACTCAGATTTTTTTTTTCCCTGGAATAGTCTCAGCTCTGATGTTACATGGGTGTTAATACTCATCATGCATTCATAATTAACAGTTTTATTCCTGTTTAATGTTCTTACTATTGCAAGTTAGTTTTAGACTTCATTGTGGCCCCCAAAGCATTTTCAGCTGTGGAGATCATCAGGGAAATGTTGTGTAATGTAATTTCAAGGCCAGTAATGCTCTACGGTGCTTGCGTTTTGTATTCCTGGAAAACCCTAACAGTAGATCCTGTAATCCCCTAATATATTTATCAAAGTTTGACTACTGGACAGGAGTGCAGGAACTCTGTTTCCTCTGAGTCTGCTTCCAGGGGAATTTGTTCTGGGTTGCTGAAGCATGGACGGGTTGGGGTGGGGGAGGGCAAGGACAGAGCTTAATGGATCAGTACTGAGTAGTGTAGAGTTGGAATGATTCCGTGGGTATCGTTCTCAGCATGCCATGGCTGTTTCCAGAAACTATTTTATCCCGCTTTTCCCGTGTCCAAGCATGCATTTGTTCCTGCTTCCTTGGGGAACTCTCAGTAGTTTGCAGTCTTGGTGTCAATTGGACTTGACAGCTGGTCGGAAGAGTTGTTGTCTAGTAGACGAGGTTTGGTTGCCTGTGAAACAAGGTCTTTTTTGTTCATTTTTGAAAGTTTCCTCTCCAGGTAGTGAGGTGTTGGATTCCCACGCCCACCTGCACATGGTTTGGATGCRGGGACCTCTGATCAGGGGCACAAAGCTTCCAAATTTCCCAGCTTTATGTGCAGCCAAAGATGTGTGGGAGATGTGGAGGAGTTAAAAATATCTCTTTAAAAAGAAAACAGAAGCCACTCTGGTGGCTCTTCAACCCAGGTGGTTGTAGTGATGTCAAATGCCAAAGTTGGTTATGCTGTAGAAGTTGAGAAAGGGAGAAAAAAGCTTTTCATTTCCAGCTTATTATTTCTGGTGCTGCTGGCACATGGCACGGCCGGAGCCCCAAAGCATTCCTGGCTTTCCCAACTCCTCCCCCAAGCAGAGTTTGGATAACTCCAGAGAGACAACGAGATGAGAGCAGAGTTCCTCTCTCACCCTGACTGAGGTAAAGCCGGGTGTGCTCTGCATGGCCTCACCAGAGATTCCCAAGATGCTTCAAATCACAGGGCAGTGAATCCAAAGATATTTCTRCTCCTCCCTGGAGTAGGACAGCCCTCCATTCCTGCTGCACTGAATGACTCTCTGAGTAGGTGCAGTCCAATTATCTGTGTTAACTGGTGGATTTAGTTCTTTTTGTGACTTGTGCCCATTCCCCCTGGCTGAGAGCAGAGCAGCCCTGCTCAGACAGCCCCTGGCCTTGGGAACACTAAGAAGTAGCTGGAATTAGAGTCAGTTTGTCTCCCAGCTTGTCAGTGTGACAACTGTCCACCTTTTCCCAAGGATGAATGGTCGAAGGTGAGCTTGGGAAGGACAGATGAGCAGGGAAGGGCTGGGATGGAGGCAGTGGCAGCACCTTGAGCACACCTGGGCAAGGACAGAGCTGGTCACAGGGCCCTCAGGAAGAGAAGCTTCTCTATCCCTTCCCGGGGCTCCTGGAGCGCTCCCAGCACTGCCAGTGGAAGGAGATGCAGTGGTTTTCTYTGTGAGGGAAATGGCTGAGTTCACCTCAGGTTTATGCAGCTGCAGCAGGGGATATTGGACCTTAAATCCTCCTCCCACTGTCACTTTTCCAAGTGGCTGCTGTGAAATTCCAGGAAGCTGGTGCCTGTCCTGAGCTGCTGGCAGGTGTGGTAAAGCATTCACCTGYAGGTTTGGAAAGCATTAAAGATGTRTCTGCTGGGGACCTCCAGGTGTAACCTGRCTGTCAATGCAATACTGTATTTTTCTCTCTGTTTTTACCTGCCTTTGAAACTGCCAAACTCCAACCACCCAGGGAAGGCAACACCTGAGAGATGAGTTAAGAGGCGATGAGAMGTTTCAACCAAATTTGAGAGGGAAGGGCAAATATTCATGGTAGAAATATCATTTTGTCATATAAAAGATGGTATCAATGTATACAAACAAAGTAACTTGGGAWTTTTGTAATTGATATTCTCTTGTATTTTTTTTAGGTTAAATTCAGGATTCTTGCTGACATGTTGAAACATGTTTTCTAAAGCAAATACTTGCAAATTATACCTATAGAAATTTAGGTTTCGTAGCTGACAGCTATGATTGATTCATGTTGTCATATTGGAGGGACTTCACCACGTACCTCGCTCAGAAAGCTCAACCTTTTAAACCCCAAATTTGCTTTATTGCTTTTTAATACTGGCTTGAAGTATGACAACTTGGTTTGTACATGAATATTGCAGTATTTTATTTCCATATATTAAAAAATAACATTTCCACTCAGGATAACAGCGGTGGTTTTCCTGGGAGGGAGTGGTATGAGTGTCATGACAATGTCATGTGATGGTAGAATTTCTTCATTGACGAATCTATAGTAGTTGTGTATACTTTATTTACCCATGGTTGTGTTCCTACCCAAAACTGGAGGGTTTTGTTGTTTCCTCCCTGCTGAGCCCTCGGGGCTCCCGAGGTGGAATTGGTTGTGTGCATAGAAAGCCCTCATTGACACCCCGAGGAGCATCAGTGAGTGTAACCTGTCATTTACACCATCAAAAGTGTGGCAATCCTGTCATTTTGGGTACAAACAGCACTCCAGGCACACATGGTGTCAGAGCCCTGGTGTCTTGACGGTTTGGCTGAGCCCTTGGATGCCTCCACCCCACCTCAGCAGCCTGTGCTTGCCGTACTCAATGGATTGATGTGTAAAACGCATGTGTAAGACCAGCACGACCTTCATGTTGCTTCTTTGTGGCCTTCTTCAACCAAAAGCGGCTTTTTTTCCCTTTTTCTTGCATTTTTTGAAGCGGGGGGAGTTGGGGGTCACTCATTTTGTGCAGAAAAGTCCCACTTGGTGCACGTTTCTCTGTTTTTGAGGCCAGGGGAGTCCATGGTGCTCTGGGGTTAGAGCTGTGATGGGGTTAGAGCCATGAGTTCCCAGGGTTGCCTTGGGCAGTTTGGGTGTTGGGATCTGTGTTGGGAGCCATCCCAAGCATTCCTGGCTTGTTTCTGTTGGACTGTGGCTGTGCAGTGCCATTCCTGATGGCAGAGGGAGATCTGGGATGGCCTCGTGTGCTCTGCTTGTCCCTACACCTTTCCAGGGCAATCACCTTACTGCCAGTCCAAATTCTTCTATTTGTCTGTTTTAACAACCTTTGACGTAACAAACTATTGACTGTTCTTAGGCAGTGGGGATAAATTTTGTTTTTCCATGATTTTTTGTGACTGACTGGCTGTAAAACTTTTTGTTCAACAGCAAAAGTTATTTTGCGGGGGGGTGGGTTGGGGTTTT